>NC_059198.1:63995665-64033165 GCF_020615455.1 Coregonus clupeaformis | reverse complement strand
GTTTTCTCTCTTCAACTCTTCCCTCTCTTCTCCTCTCCTCTCTCTCTCTCCAGGCGACCTCTGGCTCTTTCACTCTTTCTCTCTCTCGGTTGGCCCTTCTTCTAGCTGCCAAGTGACTGTGTAGTTATCTGCCCCTCCCCCTCCCCTGCCCCGCCCCGGCTACTGGCTGGATCAGATCAGATGGGCAGCACAGAGAAGCCTATGTAAGAGAGACAGCCTCTGTATTCATTCACTGTGGTCTGTTCTGTAGGTCATGATTATTATCATGGTCTGTGTGGGTCAGTGAGGTCGAGCTGCTGTGAGGAAGTAAGCTTACTGTAAACCCTACAGTACTTATTCAGCAATGAATTATAATACTATTGACTCATTCTTCAGCCGACAGCCAAAGCGTTGTACAACAATGTATGGAAAATAGTGTACTGTACAAAAGATACAGTAAAAAAAACTGCACCAAATTAAGGAGATGTACAGTAGCCTACCTAACAAACAGAGAGAGAGAGACCCCAAAGTTCTATTTAAACATTGTGCTGAGGTGAGCTGGTCATTATGGAGGAAATGACGTCACTCTTCAGAAGCCCAGTAAAACTCTTGAGGACTGAATACGTCTGGACCCAGCAGCTGCTCTGCTCACCCCACCTTGACACACACACACACACACTCACTCACTCAAAGAGAAAGGTGGCCTGGGAAGCCTGACAGGACAGACAGCTGTGCAGGAGAATACATTGTCAATGGCGAAGAGCCAACCGTTAGATCTCCTGTCTTCTCTTCCTCTATTCCTGCTCTCCCCTCTCAGGAGCACAAGGAGAGAGGGAGGGAGAGACAAAGAAATAGAGAGACACTGAGAGAAGATAGACAGAGAGGGGAGAGTGAGTGACAGAGAGAGAGAGAGAGAGGCAGGGAGACAGACATTCAGGGAGAGAGAGACTTTAACTATTTGCACATTGTTACAACACTATATACATAATATGACATTTGAAATGTCTTTATTCTTTTGAAACTTCTGAGTGTAATGTTTACTGTTAATATTTATTGTTTATTTCACTTTTGTTTACTATCTACTTCACTTGCTTTGGCAATGTTAACACACGTTTCCCATGCCAATAAAGCCCTTAAATTGAAATTGAAATTGAATTGAGAGGCAGGGAGAGGGAAAGGGAGAGAGTAAGAGGGGGAGAGAGAGGGAAAGAGAGAGAGAGTGACAGAGAGAGAGAGTGGCAGGGAGAGAGAGAGGCAGGGAGAGAGAAAGGGAGAGAGTAAGAGGGAGAGAGAGGGGGAAAGAGAGAGAGAGGCAGGGAGAGAGAAGGTTTGCAGCGCAGCAGTGTAACCATAGGAACTCTGTTTGCATTTCCCAGTGAGTGATTCTGGGGCCTCTGGCGTTCAGCTGGAATTCAGACATTCAACTGAGCACACAGCGCTGTCTGGAATAGCAATTGTCTATTTGGGTCGACTTATTGAAAGACATTCGAGGTACATTTCCTTCATGAGAGAAAAGAGGCAAAAAGACTGTTGTCTTAACAGACACAGCTCTCAGGGTAGCGTTAGCAGCAGGGTAGCGTTAGCAGCCTCTGGATGTTGTCTTGACAGACACAGCTCTCAGGGTAGCGTTAGCAGCCTCTGGATGTTGTCTTGACAGACACAGCTCTCAGGGTAGCGTTAGCAGCCTCTGGATGTTGTCTTGACAGACACAGCTCTCAGGGTAGCGTTAGCAGCAGCATCTACTGTGGTAGGCAGTGGCACACAATTAAGAGGAAAATAGTGTTTGACTCTCTCTTCGTATATAATTTGAGGGGAAAAGAAAATGGAAAAATGAGTCTTTTGGGAACAGCGGATGAGTCCTACATGCCAATCAAAGCTATAACTCCATTTCCAGATTCCTGTGCTCCTGTCCAGTGGCCAGTAATTCACAGTAGTGTATTCAGTGCAGTCAGTCTCTTCTGCTCTGTCCTCATACTGGGGATATTCGCTGAATCAAAGAGGCCTTTCACGTTGACCTTGACACACCGCCACCCACAACACCACAGGAACCAGAGGAGAGGAATACTGCCACCCACAACACCACAGGAACCAGAGGAGAGGGATACTGCCACCCTCAACACCACAGGAACCAGAGGAGAGGGATACTGCCACCCTCAACACCACAGGAACCAGAGGAGAGGGATACTGCCACCAACAACACCACAGGAACCAGAGGAGAGGAATACTGCCACCCCCAACACCACAGGAACCAGAGGAGAGGGATACTGCCACCCTCAACCCCACAGGAACCAGGGGAGAGGAATACTGCCACCCACAACACCACAGGAACCAGAGGAGAGGAATACTGCCACCCTCAACACCAAAGGAACCAGGGGAGAGGAATACTGCCATCCCCAACACCACAGGAACCAGAGGAGAGGACAGGAATACAGCCACCCACAAAACCACAGGAACCAGAGGAGAGGAATACTGCCACCCACAACACCACAGGAACCAGGGGAGAGGAATACTGCCACCCCCAACACCACAGGAACCAGAGGAGAGGGATACTGCCACCCTCAACACCACAGGAACCAGGGGAGAGGAATACTGCCACCCACAACACCACAGGAACCAGAGGAGAGGAATACTGCCACCCCCAACACCACAGGAACCAGGGGAGAGGAATACTGCCACCCACAACACCACAGGAACCAGAGGAGAGGAATACTGCCACCCTCAACACCACAGGAACCAGAGGAGAGGAATACTACCACCCTCAACACCACAGGAACCAGAGGAGAGGGATACTTTCACCCTCAACACCACAGGAACCAGGGGAGAGGAATACTGCCACCCTCAACACCACAGGAACCAGAGGAGAGGAATACTGCCACCCTCAACACCACAGGAACCAGAGGAGAGGAATACTGCCACCCTCAACACCACAGGAACCAGAGGAGAGGACAGGAATACAGCCACCCACAAAACCACAGGAACCAGAGGAGAGGAATACTGCCACCCACAACACCACAGGAACCAGGGGAGAGGAATACTGCCACCCCCAACACCACAGGAACCAGAGGAGAGGGATACTGCCACCCTCAACACCACAGGAACCAGGGGAGAGGAATACTGCCACCCACAACACCACAGGAACCAGAGGAGAGGAATACTGCCACCCCCAACACCACAGGAACCAGGGGAGAGGAATACTGCCACCCACAACACCACAGGAACCAGAGGAGAGGAATACTGCCACCCTCAACACCACAGGAACCAGAGGAGAGGAATACTACCACCCTCAACACCACAGGAACCAGAGGAGAGGGATACTTTCACCCTCAACACCACAGGAACCAGGGGAGAGGAATACTGCCACCCTCAACACCACAGGAACCAGAGGAGAGGAATACTGCCACCCTCAACACCACAGGAACCAGAGGAGAGGAATACTGCCACCCTCAACACCACAGGAACCAGAGGAGAAGAATATAATACACCCAATCTCTCTCTCTCTCTCTCTCTCTCTCTCTCTCTCTCTGTCTCTGTCTCTCTCTGTCTCTCTCTCCCTCTCATTCCAACCAGTGATATTAATCTCCCCCAGACTGACCAGTCTCTCCCAGCCACAGTCTGACATGAAACCTGGAAATAGAGATAATGTTTCATATGGGAGGGGTAGGGGGCATCTGTTCAAACCAGAAGACTGGAGCTAAATAACCAGTTAGTTAGAAGATATAGGGGCTCAATTCAAACCGTATCACTGAAGCGTTACAGATTGCGCGATCGAAATGTAAAGGTAATTTCCGATTGAGCCGACATATGCAGCATTTACAGTTTCCGCTAATGCGGGAACATTTCGTTTAAATTTCAATCACGCTGTAACAGTGAACTTCAGTGATGCAAAGACACTGACCTTCATTGTGAGTAGAAATTGAACTCTGCACCACCCTGCAAGGTGAGGAGACTAAATATTCCTAATAGGAACAATGAAAGTCTTCAATAGGAAATGGCCATGAACACTGAAGTCTGTCTGTGGGCGTTCTAGGTTGGTTTTGTCCTTGGCGATTTGGTTTGTGTAAATATAGTCACTTCACACAACACAAACACGGTGGTCCAGGGAATAAAAACGTTTAATCACTGGAGAAAAATAAATACATAACCTTTTTATAATTCAACAGCCTAAGGACATAATACCTTGCATTTCGATATTTTCAGTAAAATAAAAATAAAAAAGCAGAATTTAAATGTATACATTTCTTTCATAAGAAACATATATCTTCAAAACTGTACATCAAGCATTTCACAAAGCAGTTGGATCCTCCGTTTCAGAAATGCTCATCTTTCACATTTTCTACACATTAGTTCCAAAGAGGGTCTGCTACATTAGAAACCTCACATCATCTGACAGTTGATGTACTTCTCAGAGAATAGAAGTCTTAGAACATTCCAATGGAACAGTCTTAGAACATTCTAGAACAGTCTTAGAACATTCCACAACAACAACAACGTTGGCGTTGAGAAATTAGTCCAACAGTCACAGTGCTGCTTGGCAACATTCAGGAGCTCCAGAGCAGGAAGACAGTAGAAGGAGAAGGTATCTGTGTCTGCGGCAGACCTTCTGTCCATCTGTCTATCTGCACCCCTCTGTGGAGAGAGAAGAAGGGATGAGCCACAGGCCAAAAGAAAGACAGACAGCTATAGTATACCATGTCCAGTAAGAGTGAAAATGGATGCCTTTACTCTTTTATGTCATACAACAGTTACTGTCACAGACTCGCTATCAACTCTAGCACTTTCTCTACCACTTTACGGCTTCAACTACCTCAGTAACAGACACACACAAGGCCAGTCATTGAAGGCACCAGGCGCGTGGTCGACACACACATACAGGAAGTGGGCTGTGGCCCGCAGGGAGGCATGTGCTGTAATTAACTTCATGTTTCCCAGATGGTTGTTTATTTACCCAGCAGCCCCAGCAGGCAGGCAGAACAGGAGTATAACAGGCAGCCCATGCAGGCAGGCCAACAGGCAGGCAGCAGAACGGGAGTCTCCTGTCATGGACTATGACTTTTACACCAAACAGAGCGCACCTGGTCCTGACTGACTGCCTGACTGTCGGCCTGAGGTACAGGACAGGGGCTACTCAATAAACAGGCCTGGTGCTGGGAGGGGATGTGTGGGGGAGGTGCGGGGAGGACGGGGTGGCAGGGGGAGGATGGGAGAGGTGGCTGCCCCAGGAGGCACCTCTCAGAGGCTACAGAGACCACCCCCAACACACCCTGCCTGACACTCCAGATGAGGCAAGGCAAAGCTGCTACATCTCTGACCTGGGCTGGCTACACATGGTGTCTTTCTACAGGGCTCACTGGGAACAGAGGTAACTATGTTTGCAATGGTGACCTCATGTTCACATGGCTAAAGTTGTACTAAGTAGTCTGGACAAATAACAAAAACACAGGACAGTTCTATCACCTTGACATTTAATGCATCTCCCAGATATCGTATCGCTGCTTTACAACATTTGCGTCCAGGAAGGGGCCTCAGTCATTCCTTTGGGGCACAACAAGAGCCTTTTACCCAGTAAGTGACTTGATCTAAAGGTTAATTCCACGGTAACGGAATTTAACTGAGACTCAGATTTTTCACTTCAAATGTATGCCAAACAAAAATATTTTATTTTCAATGTTCAACAAACTATACAACTCTATGCACAAGGACTACTTTTAACAATTTACGTCTGAAGGTAACCCGGTACCGGTTAAAAAAATGAATGGAAGTATGGAAGTAGTTTTGTGCCAAAATTAAAAAGGGGTTTAAAGGCGCACTACGCAGACAGAAATCACTCCGCCAATTACTGGTTGCAAACATTCTAATAGTTCGCCTAATTTCAGTTTGTGACAAAACTTGCATGTATAGTGTAGAGAATCATTGTACCAACCAAACAGCTCTGAAATATCATTTCCATAACCCCCAAATATTGTATTTTCAGCTGTTTGAAGCTGGTGTACAAAACCGAAAGTAAAACACGCAAAAAACAAACTTAAGAACTGGAAGCATAGAAATAGCGCACATAGAACAGATCTACTTCTTACACTTGCTTTCAATGACAATGACAGATCTATAACTACATTTTTATGTGAATTTGGTCAGGTCGCCCAAAAAGTTACATATTGCAGCTTTAACTACATATTGCAGCTTTAACTATGTGTAGAAATAAAAATAAAAATAAATCCTGAGCTTTCCTAGCTATAGCTTAAATATAGACACTGAAATCGTATTCCTCATTATTCCTTTTTTGACTATCTGTTTTGCCATTTATGAATGTGTTATTCAATTCGTTTCTATGGGCTATAGCAGTAAAGGCCAAATTAAATAATTTGTCTATATCTTTTTTTGGATACCTACAGGGGTCTTACATTTAAAAAATCAAATAGCTAAATGATCCTACCCCCCAAAGGCTTAGACTTTTAGGGGTTAAAGGTAATTTCCTACTGAGCCAACATATGCAGCATTTACCGTTAATGCAGTCTCCGCTAACTCTGGAACATTGTGTTTAAATTTCTAATCACACTTAACGCTGAACTTCAGCGAAACAGATTGAATCCAGCCGCTAACGTGATCAGGGTCTACTACTTTTCAGTGATCTAACCTCTACTCATGCAAAGACACTGACCTTCATTGTGAGGAGAAATTGAACTCTGCACCACCCTGCAAGGTGAGGAGACTAAATATTACTAATAGGAACAATGAAAGTCTTCAATAGGAAATGGCCATGGACACTGAAGTCTGTCTGTGGGCGTTCTAGGTTGGTTTTGTCCTTGGTGATTTGGTTTGTTTAAATATATTTTCATTTCACACACACACAAAACGTGCGCACACACACACACACACACACACAACGCGATGTTCCAAGGAATACAACTTTTAATTAAAAAAAAGAAGAAGAAAAAAGAAAAAAATGGGTTTTATAATTCAACAGCCTGAGGACATAATAAAGGCTGTAAATTGCACTTCTACATTTAAAAAACAAAATAAATCACAAATAAAAAGCAGGCTTTAAATGTATACATTTCTTTCATAAGAAACATCTTCAAAACTGTACATCAAGCTTTTCACAAAGCAGTTGGATCCTCTGTTTCAGAAATCTTCATCTTGCACATTTTATCCACAACATTTTATACACATTAGTTCCAAAGAGGGTCTGCTACATTAGAAACCTCACATCATCTGACAGTTGATGTACTTCTCAGAGAATAGAAGTCTTAGAACATTCCAATGGAACAGTCTTAGAACATTCTAGAACAGTCTTAGAACATTCCACAACAACAACAACGTTGGCGTTGAGAAATTGGTCCAACAGTCACAGTGCTGCTTGGCAACATTCAGGAGCTCCAGAGCAGGAAGACCGTAGAAGGAGAAGGTATCTGTGTGTCTGCAGCAGACTGTCTGTCCATCTGTCTGTCTGCGCCCCTCTCAGTTAGTGTCCACATTAGGCTCAGACCTGGGTCTGCTGTCCATTCAGGAAGCGGCCTGTTGTTGTGGGTGTGGCCAGGTAGCTCTCTGACCTTCAGTTTGTGTTTGGTGGTGTTTCCAGGCCAGGTAGCTCCCTGACCCTCAGTCTGTGTCCACATGACAGGGGTTAGTCCCACTCTGCTCTGCCACCTGGTACAGTCTGAGGAAGTCCTTGTATCTCGGGGCACACCCCATCCAGGCCTCCCCGAACCTTACGCTCCCCGTGAACAGGAAGTCTCCATCCCCCTTCCCTGGGCCGGGCCTCACCCCACACTGCCTGGGCATCCTCACCCTGCCTGTCCACCTCCTCACTCTCACCCCCCCTGACACAAACACCTGAGTCTTCTGTCTGTACAGGCGGCTTATTGCCACGGTGACCGACAACTGCTCCGCCTCCTGCTCCACCCCCTGGATGGTGCCCCTCCCCACTGCAGAGAGGAAGACAGGAGAGCGTTGATAGATGTTAGAGTACTACAGTACAGTATAAAGTAGAACAAATACTACAACAGTAAAATACAAACAATGCCATAAACACAACAGTAACACTTCACATTTAAAGGTCCATAATATAACTTTGTGGGCGACCCGACCAAATGCACATATAAAATGTGAGTTATAGATCTGTCATTCTCATTGAAAGCAAGTGAAATAAGCGGTAGATCAGTTAGCAACCAGGACATTTTGACATATTGTACCTTTAATAACTATACCTAAAATAATGTATAAAGGGTTTCTAAATAGTTCTTACCAAAGTCGCTGGTGCAGACGGCTAACAGCACCTCAGCATCACTGCAGGGCTGACAGGGGGCTGTGGAGAGAGAAGAGAGAAGAGATGAGCTACTGGACAAAAGACAGACAGAGAAGAAAGAAAGAAAGAAAGAAAGAAAAAAAGAAAGAAAGAAAGAAAGAAAGAAAGAAAGAAAGAAAGAAAGAAAGAAAGAAAGAAAGAAAGAAAGAAAGAAAGAAAGAAAGAAAGAAAGAAAGAAAGAAAGAAAGAAAGAAAGAAAGAAAGAAAGGAGCGAGAGAGGAGATGAGCTACAGGACAAAAGACAGACAGAGAGTTCTACCAGGGATCTAAGTGAGGCCTTCATTATTTAAGGTCAGACAACCCTATCAACTCTAGCACTTCAACTATTTAAAGAACAGTCACAAAGCAGGTCATTGAAGACACGTGCCGCACACACACACAGGAAGTGGGCTGTGGCCCGTAGGGATGCATGTGCTGTAATTAATTTCAGCTCTCCCAGATGGTTGCTTATTTACCCAGCAGCCCAGGCAGAACAGGCAGGCCAACAGGCAGGCAGCAGGACGGGAGTCTCCTGTCATGGACTATGACTTTTACACCAAACAGAGCGGACCTGGTCCTGACTGACTGACTGTCTCTCTGTCGGCCTGAGATACAGGACAGGGGCTACTCATTAAACAGGCCTGGTGCTGGGAGGGGATGTGTGGGGGAGGTGCGGGGAGGACGGGGTGGCAGGGGGGTGAGGGTTGGACGGGGGTGTGAGAGGAAGGATGGGGGAGGTGAGGGGAGGACAGGTGTGAGGAGGAGGATGGGGGAGGTGAGGGGAGGACGGGGTGTGAGGGAGAGGATGGGGGAGGTGAGGGGAGGACGGGGTGTGAGGGTGAGGATGGGGGAGGTGGATGCCCCAGGAGGCACCTCTCAGAGGCTACAGAGACCACCCCCAACACACCCTGCCTGACACTCCAGATGAGGCAAGGCAAAGCTGCTACATCTCTGACCTGGGCTGGCTGCACATGGTGTCTTTCTACAAGGCTCACTGGGAACAGAGGTAACTATGTTTGCAATGGTGACCTCGTGTTCACATGGTTATAGGCCTGGTTTTGACCTCATGTAAACCTGGTTATAGGCCTGGTTTTGAGCTCATGTAAACATGGTTATAGGCCTAGTTTTGACCTCATGTAAACATGGTTATAGGCCTGGTTTTGACCTCGTGTAAACATGGTTATAGGCCTGGTTTTGACCTCATGTAAACATGGTTATAGGCCTAGTTTTGACCTCATGTAAACATGGTTATAGGCCTGGTTTTGACCTCATGTAAACATGGTTATACACCTGGTTTTGACCTCATGTAAACATGGTTATAGGCCTGGTTTTGACCTCGTGTAAACATGGTTATAGGCCGGTTTTGAACTCGTGTAAACATGGTTATAGGCCTGGTTTTGACCTCGTGTAAACATGGTTATAGGCCTGGTTTTGACCTCATGTTGACATGGTTATGAAACCCCCAGTCCCTGGTCATATAGTGAAACCCCCAGTCTTAGGGCTATACTACAGGTCACATACACCCAGCCACTCTCCTCTACCCTCCTCCTGGAATCTATCTCTGTCTCTAGTGAGGTCTTTATGACAGAGGAAAGGACTCTAAATCATCCCAGTCTGCAGTCTCTAGTGAGGTCTTTATGACAGAGGAAAGGTCTCTAAATCATCCCAGTCTGGATTCTCTAGTGACAGAGAAAGTCTTCATTAGGTCTTATAAAACACTGTGGCTAAAGGGTCAGCCCCACAGAGAAAGTCTTCATTAGGTCTTATAAAACACTGTGGCTAGAGGGTCAGCCCCACAGAGAAAGTTGGGGGGTTGAGGAGGGGTTGAGGGGAGGATAGGGGGGGTTGAGGAGGTGTTGAGGGGAGGGTGAGGAGGGGTTGAGGGAAGGGTGAGGAGGGGTTGAGGGGGGGGTTGAGGGGGGGGTTGAGGGGAGGGGGTGAGGGGAGGGTGAGGAGGGAAGTGTGAGGAGGGGTTGATGAGTGCAAGTCCCAGGTCAGCTGGTGTTGTAAACACATGGCGCTGCGCACAACCAACAGAGGTCAGAAGTTGGGGGTCAGGGGTTACCCAGCCACAGGCTCAGGGGCTTAGGAACAGCTGGAGAGGAGGGTGACATCAGAGTAGCCGACCGAACGAATGACTGCCCCCCTCGCCCCCAGTGCAACGAGTAGGGAGCAGGGCCTTTGATGAGAGGGTTGGGGCTGCCGCCATAGCTTCAGAGAACCTCTAGGACATGGCGTACCACAGGCTCCAAACCTTAACCCTGTTCTGAGTCCCAAACAGTACCCTATTCCCTTTATAGTGCACTACTTTAGACCAGGGCCCGTAGGGGATAGGGTGCTATTCGCGAGGCAGCCACGTTTTTTCCAGCTAGCTGCTCTCCTCCCTCTATCTCTTTCTCTGGTCTCTCTCTCTCCCTCTCTCTCTCTGGTCTCTCTCTGGTCACACTCTCTCTGGTCTCTCTCTCTCTCTGGTCTCTCTCTCTCCCTCTCTGGTCTCTCTCTCTCTCTCTGGTCTCTCTCTCTCTCTCTGGTCTCTCTCTCTCTCTCTGGTCTCTCTCTCTCTCTGGTCTCTCTCTCTCTCTGGTCACACTCTCTCTCTGGTCTCTCTCTCTCTCTGGTCTCTCTCTCTCTCTGGTCTCTCTCTCTCTGGTCTCTCTCTCTCTGGTCTCTCCCTCTCTCTGGTCTCCCTCTCTCTCTCTCTCTCTGGTCTCTCCCTCTCTCTCTCTCTCTGGTCTCTCCCTCTCTCTCTCTCTCTGGTCTCTCCCTCTCTCTCTCTGGTCTCCCTCTCTCTCTCTGGTCTCCCTCTCTCTCTCTGGTCTCCCTCTCTCTCTCTGGTCTCCCTCTCTCTCTCTGGTCTCCCTCTCTCTCTCTGGTCTCCCTCTCTCTCTCTGGTCTCCCTCTCTCTCTCTGGTCTCCCTCTCTCTCTCTGGTCTCCCTCTCTCTCTCTGGTCTCCCTCTCTCTCTCTGGTCTCCCTCTCTCTCTCTGGTCTCCCTCTCTCTCTCTGGTCTCCCTCTCTCTCTCTGGTCTCCCTCTCTCCCTCCCTCTCTCTCTCTCTCTCTGGTCTCCCTCTCTCTCTCTCTCTCTGGTCTCGGTCTCTCTCTGGTCTCGGTCTCTCTCTGGTCTCGGTCTCTCTCTGGTCTCGGTCTCTCTCTGGTCTCGGTCTCTCTCTGGTCTCGGTCTCTCTCTGGTCTCGGTCTCTCTCTGGTCTCGCTCTCTCTCTGGTCTCGCTCTCTCTCTGGTCTCGCTCTCTCTCTGGTCTCGCTCTCTCTCTGGTCTCGCTCTCTCTCTGGTCTCGCTCTCTCTCTCTGGTCTTGCTCTCTCTCTCTCTGGTTTCACTCTCTCCCTCTCTGGTCTCGCACTCTGGTCAGGGCTCACATGTCAGACATGAAACGTTGCCACAGGAATGGCCTGGCATGATCTGAGTTGGAGTCATCTTTCTCTACCCAAACACACTGCACTGCTCCCATCACAACCACTTCACAGAGAGGGGATGGAGGGATGGGAGGAGAGGTGGAGGGAAGGAAAGGGGGAGATGGTGTCCCCAGCTGCAACATCTGGTACCAGATGCATTCCCCTCTAATGGAGTGCAGCGCAGCAATACCACCCTTCTCTGATGACAACCACTTCAGAAGGACAGAGGAAGAGAGGGAAGACAGGACGGATGAAGGGAAGAGGAATGAAAGAGAAGAGTAGACAGAGGGAGAAATATAGATGTAGGAAAGAGAGAGAGAGAGAGAGAGAGAGAGAGAGGAGGCAGAGAGAGAGGAGGCAGAGAGAGAGGAGGCAGAGAGAGAGAGAGAGAGGAGGCAGAGAGAGAGAGAAATAAAGGTCTTCTCTCAACATCTGGTGTGAGATACATTCCAGGGAGATGGATGAGAGAGCAACTCAATCCCAGCACAGCAGGTCTGACAGAGAGAACTAGAAAGAAGTGGAGAAAAACATACAGGGAGAGAGAGAGGGAGAGAGAAAGGGAGAGGGAGAGAGAGAGAGGGAGAGAGAGAAAACAGAGCCAAACAAGTGCACTCAGATCACCAAGCCCTCTAGACCCTGCTGCCGAGTCAACGACACAAGACCCAGGGCTCCCTCCCTCCCTCTCCCCCTGGGCTAGGGACCTGCCGCCACATCACACCACAAGCTCATACCACAGAAGCACAGAGCGCAGGAAACCAAGCCGGTCAAAACAACCCTGAGCCTTAGGCTACTACATTAGAACCTGGACCCAGCAGCACTACATTATGCCCAACCTGAGCCAACTACACTAGCTACAACCTGGCCAAAACAACCATTACACCCCTATGTTAGATCACCTTCATTAAGCCCAACCTGAGCTAACTACACTAGCTACAACCATTACACCACTATGTTAGATCTTCTACATTAGGTCCTGACTGTTTATCAGTCTCTCTATCTCATCATTGTGCCAGCTGATTATGCAGGATATGAACACGTGACCCCAGAAAGAGGTAGAAACAGATGTAACTCCTATTACTCATTTAGTGGAAGAAAAACACAGTGTCTCTGGTCTGGATCTCTTCGCAGCCAGGAGTCATGCAGGGTTGGCAGGTACACAGCATGATGAAAACACGGCTCTGTTTTTAGAGTGAGGCCCTCTCCGTTTCACTGTAGCCCTCCATACAGACAGACCAGGGTACTGTCAGCTATGAAACACTCCCCAAGTCAACTCAGTCCCATGGGTACACCAGTTCATAAGACTAACTTGTGGGAAGGTAACTGTGAAATATCAACATAGAATTGTCAGTGTAACATAATATTACAAAAACAACACTGAGATTCAGACTTTCTTCAGTAGAAAGAGAAATAAACTGAAAATTGAATATCAAAAATAATTTGGAATTGTTTTTTCTTATAAATACAGATCTGCAAACTGAGACGTTTTCACCAGCAGATGGCTGCATTTAGTACAGAGCTATGTCATGACTACAGACACCGAGACAAAGGAAACTATTTCATAGTGAGTCAATCAAAAAAGCTGTCAGCTGAATGCCCAGTTGACTTTCTCTGATCTACCTCAGTCTGGATAACTCAACTGGAACAGTAAGGATACTGTTCAGGCCTCATGACATTGATACAAAACTCAAAGGGATAGGTCACCAAAATGACATCATTAGTTAGATGGTTCCTTTCCTTGAATGTAGTCTCTGGGCCAATCAGGAGAGTCTGTAATCCACTGTTAGGATTCCTCTATTTAGCCATTTTCACCAACTTTAGCATTAAAAGGGGATGTTCAGGATTTTACAACTTGATGTTAGAAGGTTCCTCACCTTGAAAGTAGTGTAATGGGCCAGGAGAAACTATAATCTATGGTTCAGTTGTCTGCCATCAGCCACTACAAACTTCAGTTGACTTTAGCCACAGAGTTTCTAAACCCAGAGCCGCAACATCGCAAGACTTCGGGGCATGCTTGTGAAACAGACCGACCAGACCAGGCCGGGGTTTGGGGTATGAGAAGTCAATGAGAGAGGTGAATAATTATTTATTTTCTCTAAATCTAAAAACGCACAACCTAGATTCGAGACAATGTCTTAAATAGTTGAATATGTTTTTACAAACTGACACGCTTTCATTTGTCAAAAACTACTTTATATGGAAAGAGTGCCTTTGATTTGACGGCCTGCACATGCACAGTTCGGCGCGAAGCGACCGTTAGACGTGAGCTTTGATAGCCAACGTCACCATGACATCGCCTACAATTGTGAACGGGAATTTCTACTGGAGAAGCAGTTTTAGCCTGTCTTCATACTGTACTGTCTTTACTTTAGCCATAGTGAACTTCCCCTTTAATGACCAAAGCAACAACAATAGGAGTGTATCTTACCGGACAGTGCATGTGGCTCCACCCCAGCCAAGGCTCCACCTCCGGTCCTCTCTGTCACCAGCTCATACTGAAACGAGGTGATCCTCTTACTGATGTCTCTGTGAGGTATGGCCTCTATGAACATAGCCCCTTCCTGGATGCTGAAGCAGGTCACCTTCCCCTGGGCCTGGTCCTGCTCCCTCAGCAGCAGACGCAGCTTCCCGGCCCGGTCCAGGTAGATGTTAGCCCCGTGGGAGTCCCTGGAGGGCTTGACGCAGACGGAGAGACGGGCGGCTGCCGGGGACTGGGTGTTGGGCCGCAGGTTGACGATGATGGCCCCTGTAGGGTAGAGCCAGTCGAGGGAACCCTGGGAACAACGCAGGTAGACCTGCTCCACATCACGGGTGTGGCCCTCATGGGTTAGACCACTGGGAGGGGGGGAGAAAGGTAAGGAAGAGGTCAACAACACATCATGGACAGAGTCATGGACACACTCCTAACACACTTTTGATAGGTGTGAAATAATTAGAAATAATTATATATATTTGGTCTGGAGAAAAACATGGTGTTTTGGGTGAGAAATGCCAACCATGAACCATTGTCTGTGACTGCCTGTCCAACAGTCTGAACGTGTCTGTATGAATATAGAACAGAGAATAAGCTAATCAGTGGTTCACCAGCCAAGAACCAAGCCCGAAAAAAAAAATAGGCCTATAACTTTTCTGAAATACAGTGCCGCTTCAAAGAGAAATATCAGCGCTTCGCGTGATCATGAGAGTCAGTTCTGCCTCTGATCATACTCAACAGGCAGACTACAGACTGCAGCTCTGTGCCAAGAAGAAGCCTGTTTCAATGGACCCTTATTTCCTATACAGGGCTCTGGTCAAAAGTAGTGCACTATATTGGAAATAGGCAAAGTGTGTGTGTGTAGCTGTGTGTTGCCTGGCGGTGGTTTAATATCCTTAGACAAAGTGTTAAGGCTCCTGCGGCTCCGTGCTGCACACGGCCGGCAGCATGACCAGTCACGAGCCGCCCTGCCTCCACGCGGCTCAACTGACCTCAACCCCAACGTCTTATGGCACATCGTTTCTTCTGGGCTCACTGCTCTGGCAACACATTACCGACTGCCTGGCAGGCTGCGGCAGGGTCGGAGAGAGGGGGGGGAGACAGAGTCTAGAGACAGAAGTGGATGAATGAACAGGAGCGGGACACAGACTCACAGAGGCTGCATCCCAAATTGCACCCTATTCCCTATATAGCGCCATAGGCCCTGGTCAAAGGTATTTTACTGTATAGGGAATAACATGCCATTTGGGACACAGCCTCACAGAGGCTTCTGCTGCACCGCGAACACACAGTGGAGTCGACTTAGACAACCAACGACAGCAACAGTAACCAGGCTGCCAGGAGCCTCTGCTGAATGCAAGAGCAAAATGCAGGTCAATCACCCAAACCTCCCCTTGCTGCCGGGACAAAAGGACTGGAAGAGACATGTCCGGGCAGCACTCTGGACAGAACCCCCGGCGCCAGACAGACAGCACCACCGAACCACTTACTCCATACACACACTGACAGGCCGAGTGTCCCAAATGGCACCCTATTCCCTATGTAGTGCACTACTTTTGACCAGGGCCCATAGGACACTGTAGGGAATAGGGTGCCATTTGGGATGCAAACAGAGAACTTAATGCATCATCTGAAGTCCTAGACTAGGGCCCAAGTCTGTCATTCGTAGCAAAGCCAAGCTATAGAGGCCTATAGGCTGGAAACTAGCAGCAGACTTCTATTACCATATGGATGCCATGCCAACAGCAACATGCTGGTGGTTAGGATGTTTTTTGGAAGGAATGACCCAATTTAAAAATGAAAATGAAATGGTGAAATATGAATAAGGCCCATTGATGTGAGGACCAGAGGAGAGCACATGTTGGTCATCATAACCCAACCAGCCTTTCCACTCCTCACCACATTCTCTTTAATTAACTCAGTTCAACTCCTCCTCCACCATCTCTCCATCTCTAGTCTGCATGCAATTAGAAGAGATTAGCTAAAAGGAGAGCTAACGAGCAACAGATTCATTGGTACAGGCTCAGAGTAACTGCTTAGTAAGACTACTCCTCGGCTGGCTTGGAAGAGGAAACATTACCACTTTCTCTTCCTGGCACTGCAGCTCACCAAATTGGACACTCACCCAATTGGACATTCACCCAATTTCACCCACTAGATTGTCTGTAATAGATGATTGATGATGAAAAGTAGTGTTTTTACCTGTGTAACATCACCATATCATCAGCAGTAATTTAATATCTACATAGAGCATATTAGAGGCATTCATGAAGTGTCAAACTTCAAGAGGTGTCAGTCAAGTACTAAAGCCTCTTACTATATCAATATTTAAGCCATGGTGCTGCTTCTAAAAAGTCAGACTATACATTTTATAAAACAAGTGTAGGTAGGGAAGTAAGAACCAAAAGGGCAAAGTGGCCTTGAGATGTAGAAAATTATACAAGGTAGCCTGTTATTGACGTTGTGAGGAGCCACCTCAAACTGTACTTTTACTGCTGTAGGGTAGCTAGGCCATCATGTCCTCTAATCAGTGTGTTTTTTCATGAATCAATGTATGCGTTTCCATTTTGAACATTGAAATGTATCAAAATTAAAACGTGCTCCTAAAAGTGTTCCAAATTAGAACGCTTGGATTAAAAAAAGAGTCAATTTCAGTTGATTATTAATGCTTTAAACTATAATTAGCAAAAATATGTAATAATATCAAAACCATTATGTTGTGAAAATAAAATTAAAATAAATAAACCTCTGCACTTGGCTTCCTTGACAGAAGTAGCATTCCACAGACCTGACTCAAGGTGATCATTCAGTGAGAGGGAAACAATATTGCAATTCACCTCTCAGAAGAGAATGGATAACTCATTCTCTATTTAGTTTATTACATTGTAACAGTCTCTTCACCAGTCGGCCTTGGATAAAAACACTGACGCATTCACCATTCTGTAACTTTAATTTCCACAAAACTAAGCATTCAAATCTAAATGGTAGCCTACAAATAGTGCGTCTGCACAGCTCCTTTTCAATTCGACCATTATGAACAAGCAGTTCATGAAATAATGAAAGTTATAAAGAAGAACTCTCACCTGCCCTTCCAACTACACTGATCGCTGGAGTATTGAGAGAACGCTATCCGACACAGCAGGAGAACCGATAGAAAGTATGCCAAAATCGGTGTCAGCATGTTTAATCCCACCGCTGTTGCTCCGAGCGCAACACTTTCCTTCTTCTCAACTAAAACAACCAAATCCACCCGCGTAACTCCAACGACATAACGGCCCCATCGGTTCTGCTCGCTTGTTAAAGTGTCTTCGAGTGTTGTTATTTTTTTTTTCTTCCGGTAAAGGCCAGTAGAACAGCGAAAAAAGCACTACTTCACCTAGAACCATCCACTATATCGTAGGCTACAACCGACAGCGGCTGCTTGAATTCCTTTACTGGAACTTCAGTGAGTGAATTTCTCTGCTCTGATTTCTTCTCCACGTCACTCCCCTTCACCCAGCAGATCAGCACGCGTGCGCAATGCATTCTCGGCTAGATCTTGGAAGTATGTTTCAACGATTACAAAATCTCACCTAGGCTAGTATCTACTTACTAAGAACTTATAAATCATACATTAGAAAGTCTACAGTCGAACTAACTAACCCACAGTTGAAAGGTTGGGTAAGTTGACTGAGTGATCTGTGGTTCATTATCTCAAACTTTTCCTTTCCAAAAGTGCCCCCTCATTATTGCAATTCCTCTTGATATCTGTTGTCAGTCATTTGTTATGATGACATATGTGGGTACAACTATAATGTCCGTTACATTAGATAGGCTGTCATAAACATAGTCCTCTTGGGTAAGTTTTTCTTTGTAACAAGACATGAGTGTGTTATTCCATTGAACTACGCACACACACACGTACACGCACGTGCCCGTCCGCGCGCACACACACACAATCATATAAAAAATAAAAAAAACAGAAACCTGTTAGACAGGGGAAACTAGAGCTGTTTGAGACAGAGGAAACTAAAGCTGTTTGAGACAAGTACTTTTCATCTCTGGTTTCTTTGTGTGTGTGTGTGTGTGTGTGTGTCCTCTATGCTATTACAGTATTTGTATTGGTCTTGGCTACATTGTTGCAGCATGTTGCCTAGACATACTGACTGGGCCCTAGCTGTTGTAATGTAACCATGATGCATGTTGGGACACGCTGTCTGAGAGTCAACCCCACCACAATGACACCTGTCTCCACAGCCACTGCTACACCTGTATGGCTTAAACAACTATTATGAATGTGTGAAACCGAGGGATAAAGAGTGAGAGACAGACATATATATATATATATATATATATATATATATATATATATATATATATATATATATATATATATATATATATATCAACGACTTGGCGAGGGCACTAGAACAGTCTGCAGCACCCGGCCTCACCCTACTACAATCTGAAGTCAAATGTCTACTGTTTGCTGATGATCTGGTGCTTCTGTTCCCAACTAAGGAGGGCCTACAGCAGCACCTAGATCTTCTGCACAGATTCTGTCAGACCTGGGCAGTGAATCTCAGTAAGACAAAAAATAATGGTGTTCCAAAAAAGGTCCAGTTGCTAGGATCACAAATACAAATTCCATCTAGACACCGTTGCCTTAGAGCACACAAAAAACTATACATACCTCGGCCTAAACATCAGCGCCACAGGTAACTTCCACAAAGCTGTGAACGATCTGAGAGACAAGGCAAGAAGGACTTTCTATGCCATCAAAAGGAACATAACATTCGACAAACCAATTAGGATCTGGCTAAAAATACTTGAATCAGTTATAGAACCCATTGCCCTTTATGATTGTGAGTTTTGGGGTCTGCTCACCAACCAAGAATTCACAAAATGGAACAAACACCAAATTGAGAAAAACATCCCTTGGTAAAACACCAAATAATGCATGCAGAGCAGAATTAGGCCGATACCCGCTCATTACCAAAATTCTGAAAAGAGCCGTTAAATTCTACAACCACCTAAAAGGAAGTGATTCCCAAACCTTCTATAACAAAGCCATCACCTACAGAGAGATTAACCTATAGAAGAGTCACCTAAGCAAGCTGGTCCTGGGGCTCTGCTCACAAACACAAACAGACCCCACAGAGCCCCAGCACAGCAACACAATTAGACCCAACCAAATCATGAGAAAACAAAAAGATAATTACTTGACACATTGGAAAGAATTAACAAAAAAACAGAGCAAACTAGAATGCTATTTGGCCCTAAACAGAGAGTACACAGTGGCAGAATACCTGACCACTGTGACTGACCCAAATTTAAGGCAATCTTTGACTATGTACAGACTCAGTGAGCATAGCCTTGCTATTGAGAAAGGTCGCCGTAGGCAGACCTTCCTCTCAAGAGAAGACAGGCTATGTGCACACTGCCCACAAATTGAGGTGGAAACTGAGCTGCACTTCCTAACCTCCTGCCAAATGTATGACATAATTAGAGACACATACTTCCCTCAGATTACGCAGACCCACAAAGAATTCGAAAACAAACCCAATTTTGATAAACTCCCTTATCTACTGGGTGAAAAACCACAGTGTGCCCATCACAGCAGCAATATTTATGACCTGTTGCCACAAGAAAAGGTCAACCAGTGAAGAACAAACACCATTGTAAACACAACCCATATTTATGTTTATTTATTTTCCCTTTGTACTTTAACTATTTGCACATTGTTACAACACTGTATATATACATAATATGACATTTGAAATGTCTTTATTCTTTTGGAACTTCTGAGTGTAATGTTTACTGTTAATATTTATTGTTTATTTCACTTTTGTGTACTATCTACTTCACTTGCTTTGGCAATGTTAACATACGTTTCCTATGCCAATAAAGCCCTTAAATTGAAATTGAATTGAGAGAGAGAGAGGGAGGGGAGAGGGAGAGAGAGATAAATAGAGAGAGAGAGAGATAAATCCCTTACAACCCATTATCTGTCCAATCCACCATACATTTTACAACTGTGGGCAATTTTTCCCTGTGACTTCCTCTCTAAATCTTTTATAAGGCCTAACTGCTTCACAACCTTGTTTTAAAGTGGGATAGTAATTAGTTGTTTTAAAGTGGGATAGTAGTTAGTTGGTTTAAAGTGTGCCAGTAGTTAGTTGTTTTAAAGTGTGCCAGTAGTTAGTTGTTTTAAAGTGTGCCAGTAGTTAGTTGTTTTAAAGTGTGCCAGTAGTTAGTTGTTTTAAAGTGTGCCAGTAGTTAGTTGTTTTAAAGTGTGCCAGTAGTTAGTTGTTTTAAAGTGTGCCAGTAGTTAGTTGTTTTAAAGTGTGCCAGTAGTTAGTTGTTTTAAAGTGTGCCAGTAGTTAGTTGTTTTAAAGTGTGCCAGTAGTTTGTTGTTTTAAAGTGGGACAGTAGTTAGATGTTTTAAAGTGGGACAGTAGTTTGTTGTTTTAAAGTGGGACAGTAGTTTGTTGTTTTATAGTGTGACAGTAGTTAGTTGTTTAAAGTGTGCCAGTAGTTAGTTGGTTTAAAGTGGGACAGTAGTTAGTTGTTTTAAAGTGGGACCGTCCTCCTCTTGTCTTGTTATTCCAGTTGTGTTATCTCTAGTCAGTTCCCTGTGTTTTGTTTTTTTATTTTCCCTGTGACTGACTGACTGACTGATTGACTGACTGACTGCAGCTGAAAGGAAAGCAGGTTTTCTCCTAAACCTCACCTGTCACATATCTTAATCAGGGAGAAGAAGAGAGAGAGGAGGAGAGAGACGGAGGGGAGAGAGAGGGAAGTAGGGGGAGAGAGAGGGAAGGAGGGGGAGAGAGAGGGAAGGAGAGGGGGAGAGAGGGAAGGAGGGGGAGAGAGGGAAGGTGGGGGAGAGAGAGAGGGAAGGAAGGGGGGAGAGAGGGAAGGAGGGGGAGATAGGGAAGGAGGGGGAGAGAGGGAAGGAGGGGGAGAGAGAGACGGTTAGGAGGGAAGGAGGGGGAGAATGGGGCAAGAGAGAGTGAAAAACAAAAACCAAGAAGAATAAGTACGCACAGAAAGAGAAAACTAGTTAATGACTACCTGTTGGTGGTTGTAGACTGAAACTTGGCAGAGCAGCACAGACTTTCTATTGAGTAGTGATGAGGTATGCATGAGAAGGTAGGCATGTTTGGTAAATATGATGTAGCCTGGACAGGACAGGGGAAGAGAATGTAGTACTGACTAGCTGTGAGGAGGGGGAGGGAGGGGGAACAGATCAGTTTTAGGGAGGTGTGAGAGAGAGAAAGAGGAAAGAGAGGAAGGAAAGAGAGGGGGAGAGAGAGGGGGGGAGAGAGAGGGGAGTAGATAAAGAGAGCGAGAGAGAGGGGGAGAGAGAGAGAGAGTGAGAGAGAGAGAGGGGGAGAGAGAGAGAGAGCGAGAGAGGGGGGAGAGAGAGAGAGAGTGAGAGAGGGGAGTAGATAAAGAGAGCGAGAGAGAGGGGGAGAGAGAGAGAGGGGGAGAGAGGGGGGGTAGAAAAAGGGAGAGAGAGAGAGGAGGAGAGAGAGAGTGTAGAGGTTGTTATTTCAGAGTAGCTGTTATTGTCCTGAATGATGTGTCTGTCTCCTGCTGTGAGTCCGTGAGGGAGTAACTGTGCCCACAGTCAGCCCCAAGCTGAGAAAGCACCAGTAAACGGGATTGCACTGCTGGCAGGATGTGACTGTGTGTGTGTGTGTTGTGTGCTCTGTCATCGCCTGTCCTCAAACACCTCAAAGTTATTAGAAGAAGTAGCTTTTCTGGTTTCTCCCGGACCGTTCACTGTATGTTGTGAAATTAGAAAACAGGCGTGTGTGTGTGTGTCTGTGTGTGTGTGTGTGTGTGTGTGTCTGTGTGTGTGTGTGTGTCTCTGTGTGTGTGTGTGTGTCTACATGTGTGTGTCTGTTTGTCTGTGTGTGTGTGTCTGTGTCTTGTGTGTGTGTGTGTGTGTGTGTGTGTGTGTGTGTGTGTCTGTATGTGTGTGTGTCTGTGTGTGTGTGTGTCTGTGTGTGTGTCTGTGTGTGTGTGTGTGTGTGTGTGTGTGTGTGTGTGTGTGTGTGTGTGTGTGTGTGTGTGTGTGAGAAAGAAGGACTAGAAAGTATTCACACTCCTTGGCCTACACACAATACCCCATAATGTCAAAATAGAATGATGTATTTAGAAATCTTTACAAATTAATAACAAATGAAAAGCTGAAATGTATTTCATTATTCAAACCCTTTGTTATGGTAAGCCTAAATAAGTTCAGGAGTAAATATTTGCTTAACAAGTCACATAATTAGTTGCATAAGTCGCTGTGTGCAGTAATAGTGGTTAATATGCTTTTTGAATGACTACCTCATCTCTGTACACCACACATACAATTATCTGTAAGGTTCCTCAATCAAGCAGTGAATTTCAAACACAGATTCAACCACAAAGATCAGGGAGGTTTTCCAATGCCTCGCAAAGAAGGGCACCTATTGGTAGATGGGTCAAAAATAAAAATAAAAGTTGACATTGAATATCCCTTTGAGCATGGTGAAGTTATTAATTACACTTTGGATGTATCAATAAACCCAGTCACTACAAAGATACAGGCGTCCTTCCTGCCAGATAGGATGGAAACCACTCAGGGATTTCACAATGAGGCCAATGGTGACTTTTTAAAAGAGTGAAAAGAAGAACGCCTGTACAGAATAAATTAATCCTGTTTGCAACAAGGCACTAAAGTAATACTGCAAAACATCTAGCAAAGCAATTTACTTTTTGTCCCGAATACATAGTGTTATGTTTGGGGCAAATCCAATACAACACATTACTGAGTACCACTCTCCATATTTTCAAGCATAGGGATGGATGCATCATGTTATGGGTATGCTTGTTTTCGTTAAGGACTTGGGACTGGGGAGTTTTTCAGGATAAACAATTAATGGAATGGAGCTAAGAACAGGCATCTACTTGAAAATCTATGGCAAGACCTGAAAATGGTTGTCTAGCAATGATCAACAACCAATTTGACAGAACTTGAAGAATTTTGAAAATAATAATGTTCAAATATTGCACAATCCAGGTGTATAAAGCGCTTAGAGACTTACCCAGAAAGACTCACAGCTGTAATCGCTGCCAAAGGTGCTTTTCCAAAGTATTGACTCAGGTGTGAATGCATTTGGAAAGTATTCAGACCACTTGACTTTTTCCACATTTTGTTACGTTACAGCCTTATTCTAAAATGCATTAAATAGTTTTTCCCCTCATCAATCTACACACAATACCCCATAATGACAAAGCATTTTTTTTTTTTGCTAATTTATTAAACATAAAAACCTGAAATATCACATTTACATCAGTATTCAGACCCTTTACTCAATACTTTGTTGAAGCACCTTTGGCAGTGATTACAGCCTTGAGTCTTCTTGGGTATGACGCTACAAGCTTGGCACACCTCTATTTGGGGAGTTTCTCCCATTCTTCTCTGCAGATCCTCTCAAGCTCTGTCAGGTTGGATGGGGAGCGTTGCTGCACAGCTATTTTCAGGTCTCTCCAGAGATGTTCGATTGGGTTAAAGTCCGGGCTTTGGCTGGGCCACTCAAGGATATTCAGAGACTTGTCCCGAAGCAACTCTTGTGTTGTCTTGGCTGTGTGCTTAGGGTCATTGTCCTGTTGGAAGGTAAACCTTCACCCCAGTCTGAGGTCCTGAGCGCTCTGGAGCAGGTTTTCATCAAGGATCTCTCTGTACTTTGCTCTGTTCATCTTTCCCTCGATCCTGACTAGTCTCCCAGTCCGTGCCGCTGAAAAACATCCCCACAGCATGATGCTGCCACCACCATGCTTCACCATACTGAATGTGCCAGGTTTTCTCCAGATGTGATGCTTGGCGTTCAGGCCAAAGAGTTCAATCTTGGTTTCATCAGACCAGAGAATCTTGTTTCTCATGGTCTGAGAGTCTTTAGGTGCCTTTTGGCAAACTCCAAGCAGGCTGTCATGTGCCTTTTACTGAGGAGTGGCTTCTGTCTGGCCACTCTACCACAAAGGCCTGATTGTTGGAGTGCTGCAGAGATGGTTGTCCTTCTGGAAGGTTCTCCCATCTCCACAGAGGAACTCTACAGCTCTGTCAGAGTGACCATCGGGTTCTTGGTTACCTCCCTGACCAAGGCTCTTCTCCCCCAATTGCTCATTTTTGCCGGGCGGCCAGCTCTAGGAAGAGTCTTGGTGGTTCCAAACTTCTTCCATTTAAGAATGATGGATGCCAGTGTGTTCTTGGGGACCTTCAATGCTGGCAGAATTTTTTTCATACCCTTCCCCAGATCTGTGCCGACACAATCCTGTCTCGGAGCTCTACGGACAATTCCTTCGAGCTCATGGCTTGATTTTTGCTCTGACATGCACTGTCAACTGTTGGACCTTATATGGACAGAAGTGTGCCTTTCCAAATCATGTCCAATCAATTTAATTTACCACAGGTGGACTCCAATCAAGTTGTAGAAACATCTCAAGGATGATCAATGGAAACAGGATGCACCTGAGCTCAACTTCGAGTCTCAAAGCAAAGGGTCTGAATACTTATGTAAATAAGGTATTTCTGTTTTTTATTTCTAATAAATTTGCCTACATTTCTAACAACCTTTTTTCACTTTGTCATTACAGGCTATTGTGTGTAGATTGCTGAGGATTTTTATTTATTTAATCCATTTTAGAATAAGGCTGTAACGTAAGAAAATTTGGAAAAGTCAAGAGGTCTGAATACTTTCCGAAGGCACTGTATGTAAATGAAATATTTCTGTATTTAATTTTGCATACATTTTCTAAAAACGTGTTTTCACTTTGTCATTATGGGGTATTGTGTGTAGATGGTGGAGAAAACATATTTAATCCATTTTGAATTCAGGCTGTAACACAACAAGATGTGGAATAAGTCAAGGGGTGTGAATACTTTCCAAAGACACTGTATATCTGCTGAGAGCCAATATTGATTTAGCAATACCCAGATCAGGACTGGTAGTGAGATGAGGATTTTTTTACATGTCACTCTATGAGTTGAATCTTCCTGTACTTTCTACACCGTCTCTCTCTTCTAAAACCCCAGGACCACAAACAACAGATACACTGTATATACACAATATTCTACTCTACTCTATTCTACTCTACTCTACTCTACTCTACTCTACTCTACTCTACTCTACTCTACTCTACTCTACTCTACTCTATTCAATTCTACTCTACTCTATTCTACACTACTCTACTCTAACCCCCCAGGTTGATGAACCACAACAGGTGTATTGCTGGAGGCTAAGCCCTGTAACACCTAACAGTCTGCTCTATCTCCAGAGTTAGTCCATAGTTTCATTAAGTCTTATCTCTGATAGATAGACTGGAAACCTCAAGCATGTCAATAACTCTGTGGTATGCACTCATAAGATAGAAGATAGTGTGTGTGTGCGTGCGTGCGTGCTTGCGTGCTTGTGTGTTCTGGAATGCACTCATAAGATAGAGCAAGACTGATATCACAGGGAGGGAGGGAGGGAGGGAGGGAGACAGGCCACCTGTCAACAACCTAAGCTCTCCTCCATGACCTCACAGCCTGTCAGTCTGTCTGTAAGAAACAACTGGTCAGAATGCTGCTACCATCATTTATCACATTCCTCTAAATAAACAAGAACACTGTCAGTCTGTCTATCTACACTCAACACAAATATAAGTGTTGGTCCCATGTTTCATGAGCTGAAATAAAGATCCCAGACATTTTTCATACGCAAAGAAAAGTATTTCTCTCACATTTTTTGCACAAATGTGTGTACATCCATGTTAGTGAGCATTTCTCCTTTGCCAAGATAATCCATCCACCTGACAGTTGTGGCATATCAAGAAGCTAATTAAACAGCATGATCATTACACAGGTGCAACTTGTGCTGGGGACAATAAAAGGCCTCTCTAAAATGTGCACAAATGTCTCAAGTTTTGAAGGAGTGTGCAATTGGCATGCTGACTGCAGGAATGTCCACCAGAGCTTTTGCCAGATAATTGAATGTTCATTTCTCTACCATAAGCCACCTCCATGTGTCCTGCTGCATGAGGCAAATGGTGGTCACACCAGATACTGACTGGTTTTCTGATCCACGCCCCTACTTTTTCTTTTTAAGGTATCTTTGACCAACAGATGCATATCTGTATTGCCAGTCATGTGAAATCCATAGATTAGGGCCTCATTTATTTATTTCTATTGACTGAATTCCTGATATGAACTGTAACACAGTAAAGTCTTTGAGATTGTTGCAAGTTTGTGTTTATATTTTTGTTCAGTGTAATACCCTTTCACAGTATTGAGCTGAGCTGACCTGCTTATGCATCCACTCTAGTTGCTAGGACTGTGCAGAAAAAGACAATGTGAAAGATATTATCTGGGCCAGTACGGTTCAGGGTTCAGGGGTCATATTTACTGTATCAATCATCTCTGAGTAGGAGTGATGACCTTTATTAGCCTTTTAGATTATTGTTATTGTTATTATTAGTATTAGTATTTTTATTTACTGCCTTTTAGATCAGTTTAGCCTTTTCCATTGTAATGACTGGACTGGAGGACCTGATCCTAGATCAGTGTTCCTAATCTGAGATGCTTTATAAGCCCAGTTTGCCAGGATAATGTCAAAAGGGTATATGTGTAAGTGCCAGGCCTATGTAATGAAGGTATGGTTAAGGTCAGCATGTTTAAAAGCTGTAAGTGCCAGGCCTATCTAATGAAAGGTATGGTTAAGGTCAGCATGTTTAAAAGCTGTAAGTGCCAGGCATCTCTAATGAAGGTATAGAATTATATCCCTCCTATCTAATGAAGATATGGTATTGTATCGCTCCTCACACCTTGTACTGTTCAGTCCTATCATGTGATGACAACATGTCATAGTTCTGACGTTGCTCAGACGGAATTATAACTACCGGTAACTAGCATCTAGCATACAGTACATTCCAGCACACACACACACACACACACACACACACACACTGGTCAATGACAAGGAGTGGCAAGGAGTGGAATGTTAGCTAAAGACACTGGTACTCAGGCTACATCGGCCGTGCTCTACTCCACTCAGCCCAGCAGTGAGAAGATATGTGGGGGGAAAGTGACATATTTGGAGAATGCAGCAACTGTTAAACTCTCCCTCTGAAATTCTCCGAAGTCCATGCAATCCTGACCAGACAAAGCAAGCTTCTTGTTCCAACCATGATGAAATCTGTTTACTGAATGTGTTTAAATGCTGTCAGTTTGCCAGTGTGTGTGTATGTGTGTGTGTGTTTGTGTGTATGTGCGTGTGTTTGTGATGTATGTACTGTATCATGTATGTACTGTACGTGTGTCGGTTGCAGGTCAGAGGTCAGATGTTGGAGGTTGCGGAGGCCTCACTAGAAGAGTGACTAGCAGACGTCCATACTGCATCAGGCCTTAATGCCTTCAAGCTGTTCCTGCCGCCGTGCCTCACACCGGGCCTGATCTCACACACACTCCCAGCGGCCCGTATAAATCCACAGGATCTATAGCTGTAAGTCTCCCAGGGTCTCTCTGACAGGTCACTCACCCTAGCAGGTGGGGACTTGGCCATAGAGAAAGCAGAGCAATAAAAGGGAATTCAACTGCTCTGTGATCTGCCTTCAGATTTCAGGATAAGATGGTTTAGGACTGGAGAACCAGGTGGGGGTGGACTGAGGCTAGCAGAGTTAGGGTTCAGTCATTCAACCACCTGTCATGGTGCATGGACAAGTCACTGCAGCTTTACAGTGATTAGTACTACATAGAGAGTTACTGCAGCTTTACAGTGATTAGTACTACATAGAGAGTTACTGCAGCTTTACAGTGATTAGTACAACATAGATAGTCACTGCAGCTTTACAGTGATTAGTACTACATAGATCGTCACTACAGCTTTACAGTGATTAGTACTACATAGAGAGTTACTGCAGCTTTACAGTGATTAATACTACATAGAGAGTTACTGCAGCTTTACAGTGATTAGTACTACATAGAGAGTTACTGCAGCTTTACAGTGATTAATACTACATAGAGAGTTACTGCAGCTTTACAGTGATTAGTACTACATAGAGAGTTACTGCAGCTTTACAGTGATTAATACTACACAGAGAGTTACTGCAGCTTTGCAGTGATTAGTCCTATATAGAGAGTTACTGCATCTTTACAGTGATTAGTACTACATAGAGAGTTACTGCAGCTTTACATTGATTAATACTACATAGAGAGTTACTGCAGCTTTACAGTGATTAGTACTACATAGATAGTTACTGCAGCTTTACAGTGATTAGTACTAGATAGAGAGTTACTGCAGCTTTACAGTGATTAGTACTACATAGAGAGTTACTGCAGCTTTACAGTGATTAATACTACACAGAGAGTTACTGCAGCTTTACAGTGATTAGTCCTAGATAGAGAGTTACTGCAGCTTTACAGTGATTTGTACTACATAGAGAGTTACTGCAGCTTTACAGTGATTAGTACTACATAGAGAGTTACTGCAGCTTTACAGTGATTAATACTACATAGATAGTCACTGCAGCTTTACAGTGATTAGTACTACATAGATCGTCACTACAGCTTTACAGTGATTAGTACTACATAGAGAGTTACTGCAGCTTTACAGTGATTAGTACTACATATATAGTTACTGCAGCTTTACAGTGATTAATACTACATAGAGAGTTACTGCAGCTTTACAGTGATTAGTACTACATAGAGAGTTACTGCAGCTTTACAGTGATTAATACTACACAGAGAGTTACTGCAGCTTTGCAGTGATTAGTCCTATATAGAGAGTTACTGCATCTTTACAGTGATTAGTACTACATAGAGAGTTACTGCAGCTTTACATTGATTAATACTACATAGAGAGTTACTGCAGCTTTACAGTGATTAGTACTACATAGATAGTTACTGCAGCTTTACAGTGATTAGTACTAGATAGAGAGTTACTGCAGCTTTACAGTGATTAGTACTACATAGAGAGTTACTGCAGCTTTACAGTGATTAATACTACACAGAGAGTTACTGCAGCTTTACAGTGATTAGTCCTAGATAGAGAGTTACTGCAGCTTTACAGTGATTTGTACTACATAGAGAGTTACTGCAGCTTTACAGTGATTAGTACTACATAGAGAGTTACTGCAGCTTTACAGTGATTAATACTACATAGAGGGTTACTGCAGCTTTACAGTGATTAATACTACATAGAGAGTTACTGCAGCTTTACAGTGATTAGTACTACATAGATGTGTAAGTAGTTTGGGATATAGTAGTGGTGCGCAAGTAACAGTCGTTTAAAATGAGTGCAGTGTTGCTCTTGTAATTCCACAAGTAGTGGTGTTGTTGTTGTGGAAGTAAGGCTAATACTCAACGCCAATGGCACACATACCCACTAGATGGGAATACTTCCTCTTCCCAGGATTAGACATGTTGATCTGATTCCCATGCCTTCCTATGGAGACACTAGCCTGGCCTGCATCTCTCCTTCCCTCCCTCCATCTCTCCTTCCCTCCCTCCATCTCGGCTTGGGGATCAGAGTTTCCTTGTTTGGAACACTCATTCTGTGATGTACTGGATCAGCCCAGGAGACTGCTAGTCACAATGGACCTCAGCCATTAAACCCTCTGATGCTACCTGACAGCCGTGACTGACTCAGAGAGTTGGATGGGAGGTGGGGGAGGAGGAGGGAGGAGGGGGGAGGCAAAGAGTCTTGCTGCCTTCTCTCTCATGCCATGGGTTCTCTGGCTGGCTGGCGTCTCTCACAAGTTTCAAGTGAGTGTGTACGTGTGTGTGTCTTCTGTCTCAAGCCCTGGGTTCTCTGGCCCTCAGAAGGAGAATCAGCTCGTCATTTCTGCCAGTGGTTCTGGCCTCCTCTGTTCCTCCAAGACTAAAACTCTCTCTCATCTCCGCATTCAAACAACCATGAGAACATTTAAACATTCAACAGTCAATCTACCCCAACATCTAGATTTCAATTGAACTACTGTGCCATCACCCTGCGTTCAGTCTTTTGCAGTGTTTAGTTCCTGGAAAAGGAGAAACATATTTTTTGATAAAGCGTAAACATTGCAGGGGACATCGTCTGTGTTCGATCAGTGACGCAGTCATCAGCCAGTCCTCAGGAACCCTTACACATACACACACACACACACACACACACACACACACACACACACACACACACACACACACACACACACACACACACACACTGGCCCTGGCCAGACCCTGAGGGGGATGTAATATTCCATCATCTACATGACAGGGATTGGTTCATACGTTGTGATACTGTACAGATACATGACAGGGATTGGTTCATACGTTGTGATACTGTACAGATACATGACAGGGATTGGTTCATACGTTGTGATACTGTACAGATACATGACAGGGATTGGTTCATACGTTGTGATACTGTACAGATACATGACAGGGATTGGTTCATACGTTGTGATACTGTACAGATATATACATGACAGGGATTGGTTCATATGTAGTGATACTGTACAGATACATGACAGGGATTGGTTCATACGTTGTGATACTGTACAGATACATAACAGGGATTGGTTCATACGTTGTGATACTGTACAGATACATGACAGGGATTGGTTCATATGTAGTGATACTGTACAGATACATAACAGGGATTGGTTCATACATAGTGATACTGTACAGATACATTTTTACATTTACATCATTTAGCAGACGCTCTTTTCCAGAGCGACTTACAGTTAGTGAGTGCATACATTATTTTTGTATTTTTCATACTGGCCCCCCGTGGGAATCGAACCCACAACCCTGGCGTTGCAAATGCCATGCTCTACCAACTGAGCTACATCCCTGCCGGCCATTCCCTCCCCTACCCTGGACGACGCTGGGCCAATTGTGCGCCGCCCCATGGGTCTCCCGGTCACGGCCGGGTACGACAGAGCCTGGATTCAAACCAGGATCTCTAGTGGCACAGCTAGCACTGCGATGCAGTACCTTAGACCACTGCGCCACTCATGACAGGGATTGGTTCATACGTTGTGATACTGTACAGATACATGACAGGGATTGGTTCATACGTTGTGTTACTGTACAGATACATGACAGGGATTGGTTCATACGTTGTTATACTATACAGGTATGCCGGCGCTGACAGAAGTTTCTAGATAAATCAATGGACCACAACCATGTCACTGTGTTCTTCTCTATCTTTGGAAGTCTTAGATTTCTCTCCTACCTCAGAGATCTAGGATATGAAGAGGTACCTGTTCAAACGTCCTGCAGTGTTCTGGATTTCCTGAGAGATTTCCAGTGTTTAGAATAAACAAATAAACAATTACAGTACATATACACACACACTGGTATGTATATTGGACAAAAACATAAACGCAACACGTAAAGTGTTGGTCCCATGCTTCATGAGCTGAAATAAAAGATCCAAGAAATGTTCCATATGCACAAAAAGCTTATTTCTCTTGAATTATGTACACAAATTTGTTTACATCCCTGTTAGTGAGCATTTATTCTTTTCCAAGATAATCCATCCACCTGACAGGTGTAGCAAGAAGCTGATTAAACAGCATGACCATTACACAGTTGCACCTTGTACTGGGGACAATAAAAGGCCACTCTAAAATGTGCAGATGTCTCAAGTTTTGAGGGAGTGTGCAATTGGCATGCTGACTGCAGGAATGTCCACCAGAGCTGTTGCCAGAGAATTTGGCAGTACATCCAACTGGCCTCACACCACGTTTAACTACGTGTAACGAGTGTCAGTGTAATGCGGTGGATCGAAGTCAGGCGCAGGACACAGAACTCGAGGAAACGTACTTTACTGAACTTGAGTAAAGAAAACAACACAGCAATACCTTCACGCAGGAAGGAACTAACCCGCTCACCAAACGACACACGAAACGAAAAACAACCACGCACAAGACACATTGGGAGCACATGGGTTAAATAGGGTAGGCGTGATTACACAAATGGGAAACAGGTGTGTGACATAGACAACAGGTGCAACATAGACACATACAACATAGATCGGCAGTAGCTAGTATTCCGGTGACGACGAACGCTGCAGCCTGCCCGAGCAAGGAGGAGGGGCAGCCTCGGCAGAATCTGTGACACTACGCCAGCCCAGGACCTCCACATCAAGGTTCTTCACCTGCGGGATCGTCTGAGACCAGCCAACTGAGGAGTATTTCTGTCTGTAATAAAGCCCTTTTGTGGGGGAAAACTCATTCTGATTGGCTGGGCCTGCCCAGTCATGTGAAATCCATAGATTAGGGCCTAATTTATTTATTTCAATTGACTGATTTCCTTCTATGATCTGTAACTCAGTAAAATCATTGAAATAGTTGCATGTTGCATTTATATTTTTGTTCAGTATATACAGTGGGGAAAAAAAGTATTTAGTCAGCCACCAATTGTGCAAGTTCTCCCACTTAAAAAGATGAGAGAGGCCTGTAATTTTCATCATAGGTACACGTCAACTATGACAGACAAATTGAGGAAAAAAAATCCAGAAAATCCCATTGTAGGATTTTTTATGAATTTATTTGCAAATTATGGTGGAAAATAAGTATTTGGTCACCTACAAACAAGCAAGATTTCTGGCTCTCACAGACCTGTAACTTCTTCTTTCAGAGGCTCCTCTGTCCTCCACTCGTTACCTGTATTAATGGCACCTGTTTGAACTTGTTATCAGTATAAAATACACCTGTCCACAACCTCAAACAGTCACACTCCAAACTTCACAATGGCCAAGACCAAAGAGCTGTCAAAGGACACCAAAAACAAAATTGTAGACCTGCACCAGGCTGGGAAGACTGAATCTGCAATAGGTAAGCAGCTTGGTTTGAAGAAATCAACTGTGGGAGCAATTATTAGGAAATGGAAGACATACAAGGCCACTGATAATCTCCCTCGATCTGGGGCTCCACGCAAGATCTCACCCCGTGGGGGTCAAAATGATCACAAGAACGGTGAGCAAAAATCCCAGAACCACACGGGGGACCTAGTGAATGACCTGCAGAGAGCTGGGACCAAAGTAACAAAGCCAACCATCAGTAACACACTACGCCGCCAGGGACTCAAATCCTGCAGTGCGAGACGTGTCCCCCTGCTTAAGCCAGTACATGTCCAGGCCCGTCTGAAGTGCATTTGGATGATCCAGAAGAGGATTGGGAGAATGTCATATGGTCAGATGAAACCAAAATATAACTTTTTGGTAAAAACTCAACTCGTCGTGTTTGGAGGACAAAGAATGCTGAGTTGCATCCAAAGAACACCATACCTACTGTGAAGCATGGGGTTGGAAACATCATGCTTTGGGGCTGTTTTTCTGCAAAGGGACCAGGACGACTGATCCGTGTAAAGGAAAGAATGAATGGGGCCATGTATCGTGAGATTTTGAGTGAAACCTCCTTCCATCAGCAAGGGCATTGAAGATGAAACGTGGCTGGGTCTTTCAGCATGACAATGATCCCAAACACACCGCCCGGGCAACGAAGGAGTGGCTTCGTAAGAAGCATTTCAAGGTCCTGGAGTGGCTCAGCCAGTCTCCAGATCTCAACCCCATAGAAAATCTTTGTAGGGAGTTGAAAGTCTGTGTTGCCCAGCGACAGCCCCAAAACATCACTGCTCTAGAGGAGATCTGCATGGAGGAATGGGCCAAAATACCAGCAACAGTGTGTGAAAACCTTGTGAAGACTTACAGAAAACGTTTGACCTGTGTCATTGCCAACAAAGGGTATATAACAAAGTATTGAGAAACTTTTGTTATTGACCAAATACTTATTTTCCACCATCATATGCCAATAAATTCATTAAAAATCCCTACAATGTGATTTTCAGGATTTTTTTTCTCATTTTGTCTGTCATAGTTGACGTGTACCTATGATGAAAATTACAGGCCTCTCTCATCTTTTTAAGTGGGAGAACTTGCACAATTGGTGGCTGACTAAATACTTTTTTTCCCCACTGTATACAAACACACTGCTCTACTGTTTGCACCCGGGAAAACACACACACACACACACACACACACACACACACAGAAAAACAAACACAGAAAAACACCTTCGCAGCAGACCAAACACCTTCATTTTAACTTCACTAAGATGACTCATATATTGAGAGAGAGAAAGAGACAGCCAGAGACAGAGAGAGAGAGAGAGAGAGAGAGAGAGAGAGAGAGAGAGAGAGAGAGAGAGAGAGAGAGAGAGAGAGAGAGAGAGAGAGAGAGAGAGAGAGAGAGAGAGAGAGAGAGAGAGAGAGAGAGACAGCCAGAGACAGAGACAGAGACAGAGAGAGAGAGAGAGAGAGACAGAGAGAGACAGAGAGAGAGAGAGCCAGAGAGAGAGAGAGAGAGAGAGAGAGAGAGAGAGGAGAACAGTTGGTCCATTGTCTTCATCCATCCTCATTCTGCTAAAGTTTTATATAAGAACGTTAGGTTCACTGTGAGAGCCAACCAACAAAGTAATTTAGATCATAAAGCCTGAGCCTGCCTGGTGTAAACTCTAGAGCTCCTGTTTGTCATCTAAATACTCCAGAGTAGTACTGTGGTTGTCAGAGCTCCGGTCAGTCTGATGCAGACAGAGGGGTCTTTAACATCTCATGGCACCCTTTCAATAGGTCTCATTTTCCCAGTAAGGGGAGCTCGCCGTCGGAAACACACAGTTCCGATGGTGGTGTCATCCATTCACTCTGAAGGTGATACTTGTGTGTGTGTGTGTGTGTGTGTGTGTGTGTGTGTGTGTGTGTGTGTGTGTGTGTGTGTGTGTGTGTGTGTGTGTGTGTGTGTGTGTGTGTGTGTGTGTGTGTGTGTGTGTGTGTGTGTGTGTGCGTGTGTGTGTGTGTGTGTATGTGTGTGTGTGTATACAGCTGTGAGTGGTGACAGCCCTGGTGCTAGAGGTGACAGGTTCATGTGAAAGGTAGGGGTCGTGGGAATTATAGGGGTCAATGGAGGAGATGTCAAGTTTATTAGGAGGTTCTCATGGTTCACTGGGTTTAATGCCTTAACATGGTGTAGTAACCAGGGTCTGTCAAATACTTCTATACTACAGGTGTTTAGAGATACCTACATCAGTCAGTCAACACACAGATGGTCTGAGGGGAGACAGTCATAGACTTCTATACTACAGGTGTTTAGAGATACCTACTGCAGTCAGTCAACACACAGAGGGTGTGAGGGCAGACTGTCATAGACTTCTATACTACAGGTGTCTAGAGACTCACATGAGTGATGAGAAGAACATGGAAAGTCATATAGTTAGTCTACATAATGAGAATGATTCCATAAAACTTTTAATCACAGTTAGTCACAGTTAGTCACAGTTAATCACAGTTAGTCACAATTAATCACAGTTAGTCACAGTTAATCACAGTTAGTCACCGTTAATCACAGTTAGTCACCATTAATCACAGTTAGTCACAATTAATCACAGTTAGTCACACTTAATCACAGTTAGTCACAATTAATCGTCACAATTAATCACAGTTAGTCACAGTTAATCACAGTTAGTCACCGTTAATCACAGTTAGTCACCATTAATCACAGTTAGTCACAGTTAATCACAGTTAGTCACTGTTAATCACAGTTAGTCACAGTTAATCACAGTTAGTCACCGTTAATCACAGTTAGTCACAATTGATCACAGTTAGTCACAATTAATCACAGTTAGTCACAGTTAATCACAGCTAATCACAGTTAATCACAGTTAGTCACCGTTAATCACAGTTAGTCACCATTAATCACAGTTAGTCACAGTTAATCACAGTTAGTCACTGTTAATTACAGTCAGTCACAGTTAATCACAGTTAATCACAGTTAGTCACTGTTAATCACAGTCAGTCACAGTTAATCACAGTTAATCACAGTTAGTCACTGTTAATCACAGTTAGTCACAGTTAATCACAGGTAGTCACAGTTAGTCACCGTTAATCACAGTTAGTCACCATTAATCACAGTTAGTCACAGTTAATCACAGTTAATCACAGTTAATCACAGTTAGTCACAGTTAATCACAGTTAGTCACAGTTAATCGCAGTTAGTCACAGTTAATCACAGTTAGTCACAGTTAGTCACAGTTAGTCACAGTTAATCTCAGTTAGTCACAGTTAATCATTTCAAACCATAACACCACTAAAGGGAGCCCATTTATTCTGTCAAGGGACATGTTGTCTCTCAGCAGTCTAGTGGAGAACAGAACAGAGTTGCACAATCAGGATGATTTCAACATGTTCTTACATTCGCTTCATTTTTCACTTCACTATTATGATTTGAAATAAATAATTATCCAGTTTTTCAGTTTTGTATTGCTATTCTCTCTGTTCATTTGTGAGTATGATAACTGTTCCATTCAGAACCACGCTTTTCTTTTGTTTTGATTGAGTTGCATTCACTGATTTCCCTCAAGTTCACCTTCCTCTGTTGACCATCTGCTCTAACTGTGTTTCGAAGTGTTAAGAAGTGATGAAATCAACCTATTTTTCTATTACGGTCAGAGTTCAGCCACAGTCTGAACAGAGTATCACATTAGAATGTAGTACTTGATTTAATTTACTTAGTGCTTGATTCAATTTTCTCACTTCCTGAAAATGTGATTCCTTCTCCAGCTATTTCAACACTATCAAACCAGCATAGAAAACTGATGCTGGCAGCCACGTTGTAAGGAAACCGATGTGTGTGTGTGTGTTTTAAGGAAACGCAGCTCACTGAAATAAACGGACTGAAAGGGAGATTCTGAAAGACGTACTCAGCAGTCATATTAAGGGAAACATTCCTCTGAGATTTAGGGGCTTTTAGCTATGTTTCTAACAGGGAGCAGAGAGCTGGACACACACACATACACACACATATACACGCACACAAACACACACGCACAGTCGGGCCTCGGTAGAAAACGGCCACATTTCAATATCATTTTGATCCCTGGCATCCTGTAAGAGGATTGTCTATCTGATGAGGTCTCAACAACAACTTACATTACAGAGCTTGGCAACGCTTAGCGCCAAAGCCTTGCAAAATACATAATTCCCTCTCTCTCTCTCTCTCTCTCTCTCTCTCTCTCTCTCTCTCTCTCTCTCTCTCTCTCTCTCTCTCTCTCTCTCTCTCTCTCTCTCTCTCTCTCTCTCTCTCTCTCTCTCTCTCTCTCTCTCTCCTCTCTCTCTCTCTCTCTCTCTCTCTCTCTCTCTCTCTCTCTCTCTCTCTCTCTCTCTCTCTCTCTCTCTCTCTCTCTCTCCTTCCCTCCGTCCGTTGTCACAGAATAACAACAGAACGTGCCAGGACAGGACCTGAACCATATGTGACGTTAGTTACTTTCTGAGGTTTAGAAGTGACAAACAAATAACCTGTTAGGTATGTGACTTACTGGATC
>NC_059198.1:63975665-63990665 GCF_020615455.1 Coregonus clupeaformis | reverse complement strand
TGCCCTTTTCTTGTGGCAACAGGTCACAAATCTTGCAGCTGTGATGGCACACTGTGGTTTTTCACCCAGTAGATAAGGGAGTTTATCAAAATTGGGTTTGTTTTCGAATTCTTTGTGGATCGCTGTAATCTGAGGGAAATATGTGTCTCTAATATGGTCATACATTTGGCAGGAGGTTAGGAAGTGCAGCTCAGTTTCCACCTCATTTTGTGGGCAGTGTGCACATAGCCTGTCTTCTCTTGAGAGCCAGGTCTGCCTACGGCGGCCTTTCTCAATAGCAAGGCTATGCTCACTGAGTCTGTACATAGTCAAAGCTTTCCTTAAGTTTGGGAAAGTCACAGTGGTCAAGTATTCTGCCACTGTGTACTCTCCAAATAGCATTCTAGTTTGCGCTGTTTAAAAAATATATATATTCAATGTGTCAAGTAATTCTCTTTTTGTTTTCTCATGATTTGGTTGGGTCTAATTGTTGTTGTTGTTGTCCTGGGCTCTGTGGGGTCTGTTTGTGTTTGTGAACAGAGCCCCAGGATCAGCTTACTTAGGGGACTCTTCTCCAAGTTCATCTCTCTGTAGGTGATGGCTTTGTTATGGAAGGTTTGGGAATCGCTTCCTTTTAAGTGGTTATAGAATTTAACGTCTCTTTTCTGGATTTTGATCATTAGCGGGTATCGGCCTAATTCTGCTCTGCATGCATTATTTCGTGTTTTTTGTTGTACACGGAGGATAATTTTGCAGAATTCTGCATGCGGAGTCTCAATTTGGTGTTTGTCCCATTTTGTGAATTCTTGGTTGGTGAGCGGACCCCAGACCTCACAGCCATAAAGGGCAATGGGTTCTATAACTGATTCAAGTATTTTTAGCCAGATCCTAATTGGTTTGTCGAATGATATGTTCCTTTTGATGGCATAGAAGGCCCTTCTTGCCTTGTCCATCAGATCGTTCACAGCTTTGTGGAAGTTACTTGTTGTTTGTGTACATGGATTTTATAATGTCGTATGTTTTTCCCCAACCCCACTTTCCATCAATTTGTATAGCAGACCCTCTCTCTCTCGCTCTCTCTGTCTCTTGCTATCTTTATCTTTATCTCTCTCTCTCTCTCTCTCTCTCTCTCTCTAATGTCAGATTGTTATTACATCTGTCACTCCTCTAACAGGACATGTATTATTGAATAAACCCATGACACACACACACACACACACACACACACACACACACACACACACACACACACACACACACACACACACACACACACACACACACTGTGTTCTCCAACAGGCCCCGTGCCTCCCACACAGCTGCCCTGTCTAGCTTCAGTCTAAGCCTCAGGTGTGTTTCATTCTCTTTATGCTGAATTAATCAAGGGTGGAATGGCCATCTGGCATTTCTAGCATTTAGCCCAGTGTACCTGTCAATTTTTTTGTGTGAAAAATTATGTGGAATAATTATTTTTAAAATACAAATTCCACCTAGACACTGTTGCCCTAGAGCACAAAAATAACTATACCTACCTCGGCCTAAATATCAGCACCACAGGTAACTTCCACAAAGCTGTGAACGATCTGAGAGACAAGGCAATTAGGCTCTTGTTTAAAATACTTGAATCAGTTATAGAACCCATTGCCCTTTATGGTTGTGAGTTCTGGGGTCCGCTCACAACCCAAGAATTCACAAAATGGGACAAACACCAAATTGAGACTCTGCATGCAGAATTCTGCAAAAACATCCTCCATGATGCATGCAGAGCAGAATTAGGATGATTCCCATTAATGATCAAAATCCAGAAAATAGCAATTCAATTCTACAACCACCTAAAAATAAGTGATTCTCAAACCTTCTATAACAAAGCCCTCACCTACAGAGAGATGAACCTGGAGAAGTGTCCCCTCTGCCAGTTGGTATGGGTAATAAAGACGTTTCAAATGTCATATTATGTATATATACAGTGTTGTAACAATGTGCAAATAGTTAAAGTACAAATGGGAAAATAAATAAACATAAATATGGGTTGTATTTACAATGGTGTTGTTCTTCACTGGTTGCCCTTTTCTTGTGGCAACAGGTCACAAATCTTGCTGCTGTGATGGGCACACTGTGGTTTTTCACCAAGTAGATAAGGGATTTATCAAAACTGGGTTTGTTTTCGAATTCTTTGTGGATCTCTGTAATCTGAGGGAAATATGTGTCTCTAATATGGTCATACATTTGGCAGGAGGTTAGGAAGTGCAGCTCAGTTTCCACCTCATTTTGTGGGTAGTGTGCACATAGCCTGTCTTCTCTTGAGAGCCAGGTCTGCCTACGGCAGCCTTTCTCAATAGCAAGGCTATGCTCAGTTAGTCTGTACATAGTCAAAGCTTTCTTTAAGTTTGGGTCAGTCACAGTGGTCAGGTATTCTGCCACTGTGTACTCTTTGTTTAGGGACAAATAGCAGTGTCCCCTCTGCCAGTTGGTATGGGGACTCTGCTCACAAACACAAACAGACCCCACAGAGCCCCAGGACAGAAACACAATTAGACCCAACCAAATCATGAGAAAACAAAAAGATAATTACTTGACACATTGAAAAGAATTAACCAAAAAACAGAGCAAACTGGAATGCTATTTGGCCCTAAACAGAGAGTACACAAATCCTTGACTATGTACAGACTAAGTGAGCATTGCCTTGCTATTGAGAAAGGCCGCCGTAGGCAGACCTGGCTCTCAAGAGAAGACAGGCTATGTGCACACTGCCCACAAAACGAGGTGGAAACCGAGCTGCACTTCCTAACCTCCTGCCAAATGTATGACCATATTAGAGACACATTTTTCCTTCAGATCACAAAGACCCACAATCATGATACACTCCCATATCTATTGGGTGAAATACCACAGTGTGCCATCACAGCAGCAAGATGTGTGACCTGTTGCCACAAGAAAAGGGCAACCAGTAAAGAACAAACACCATTGTAAATACAACCTACCTATTTATTTTCCCTTTCAAACTATTTTTTACATTGTTACAACACTGTATATAGACATAATATGACATTTGAACTGTCTTTATTCTTTATTTTTACTTTTTTTACATTGTAGAATAATAGTGAAGACATCAAAACTATGAAATAACAAATATGGAATCATGTAGTAACCAAAAAAGTGTTAAACAAATTAAAATATATTTTATATATGACATTCTTCAAATAGCCACCCTTTGCCTTGATGACATCTTTGCACACTCTTGGCATTCTCTCAACCAGCTTCATGAGGTAGTCACCTGGAATAATTTTCAATTAACAGGTGTGCCTTCTTAAAAGTTAAATTGTGTTGTGACAAGGTAGGGGGTAGAAGATTGCCCTATTTGGTAAAAGTGTCATGAGCACTCTCTCTCCCTGGTAGCAACATTAATTGCATTCAATTATCTTCCACTCTGCTCACCTCCCTCTCTCTACTCAGCCTAACTAGCTCCACCTGCCCTGCTCTGCTCTTGTTACCTGGCCAGCTGCACTGCATTTCCCACTCACCATCCTCACCTTGCCTCACTCTGTTCTAATTACTCTGCCAGCTGAACTGCATTTCCCCACTACCTCTCCCAGTATATCAAGCCCTGGTTTTCAGCCAAGCCCTGTCAGATCGTCTTCAAACCCGGACCAGTAACCTGCCTGTCTGCGCTCTGACTCCTGTTTGTGATACCGATCCTTTCTTGACTGCCTCCTTGTTCTACTGCCCCGTCTATCCCAACCTGCCTTCTGGACCTCGACTACTCTCCGATCTTCAGCCCCTCCGGTCTCCGACCACCAGATGAGCGTGCCCAGACGTTTCACCACCCTCGGCCCGATCACGCCGCTCCATCACTGGGGAACACACACACTAAGCACTTGGACTGGACACCCCCGGACATTTGGTGACCCCCGAGCACAGGTACCCACAGGAGGACCCTGAAAGACCCCCTGACACCCCTGGGACTCCTCTTCCCGCCTGTAACCTTGAATAAAGAACTCTGAATTTGAACTTGCGCTCTTGGGTCCTCTTCTGTTCTTGACAGAACGATCTGACCATCATGGACCCAGCGCACTCCCCTGACCACGATGGAGGAAGAGCCAGAGAGGACTGCCCTACAGCGACTGGAACGCTCTGAGGGAGACATAAATCGGATGGCTGGCGACATCGCTTCCCTTCTCCAGCTATTCAACCAGCAGCAACAACAGTTCCAACTGCAGCAACAACAGCTAGCCCAAGCCCTGCAACTACTCTCAAGCCCGGCTACTCCACCTGCACCCCCCTGGTCCTTTTGTTCCTGTACCACCGATACTCCTTCATCCCTCCGCTGGAGGTCCCAATGCTGCAGGCCCGGCAGTGCTGCCACCAGATCCCCACGCTCCTGAACCAAGGATTGGGAACCCGAACGCTTTTGATGGCAACCAGAAGCAAGTAAGACCATTCTTGAGCAGCTGCCGAATCCAGTTTGCACTACAGCCCAGGACTTTCTCAACAGAGGGAGCCAAGGTGGGGTATGTCATCACACATCTCACCGGTCGAGCTCGGTTGTGGGGAACGGCGGAATTCGACCGGCAAACCCCAGCCTGTGCCTCCTTCAGTGCCTTTGAGGAGGAGATGTTAAAGGTCTTTGACCTAGGCTCGCCAACAGCCGAAGCGTCACAAGCTCTGCTCACCATCCGTCAGGGCAATCGGACAGTGGCAGACTTCTCCATTGACTTTCGTACCCTGGCCAGTCAAAGCTCGTTTTAACCCAGAGGCACTGGTGCAAGCCTTCCTCCATAGCCTGGCGGACTATATCAAGGACGAGCTTGTTTCCCATGACCCGCCCTCAACGCTTGATGCCGCCATTGACCTTGCCGTTCGCATTGACCGCCGTATACAGACCCGGGAGGAGGGAGAAGGGCCGTCTCAGTCAACCTGCCATCCGTACTCGGGTCGATACCGCTTCTGTCCAGCCCCTGCCTGTCAAGTCCCATAGCCAACTCAATCAGCCTGAGCCCATGGAGATTGGCCGTGCCTCTCTGACTCCCGAGGAGCGTCGGCGCCGTCTAAGCTCCAACCTTTGCCTCTACTGTGGTGGCGAGAATCACCGTGTCGCTACTTGTCCGGCAAAAGCCGCAGCTCACCAGGTGTAGGGGAGATCCGGGTGAGCTCAACAAGCCTTCAGTCTCCCTCCATCCGAAAGACCCTGCTTCATCTCCGCCTTCAGCTTTCTGACAAGACTCATACATTGGCCGCCCTTGTGGATTCCGGAGCCGAAGCAAACATCATGGACCCTGAGCTTGCACAGCAACTGGGCGTGAACCATCATCAATTGACACAACCCATTCCTGCACGAGCCCTGGATGGGCATCATCTTGGCACTGTCACTCATATCTCCGCCCCTGTGACAATCCTGCTGTCAGGAAACCACCAGGAGTCCATCCAGTTTCACCTCCTACACTCACCTGGCCAACCACTCATTCTTGGATACCCGTGGCTCCGTCAGCACAACCCCCACATCGACTGGGAGACAGGAACAGTCCGTGAGTGGGGAAGGAGTTGTCACCAGACCTGTTTAAGGGGGGGGCCACCCCTGCCCGTTCACCGGGAAGGATCTAGCGCTACCTCCGACATATCCAATGTTCCGGCCTGTTACCACAGCCTGAAAGAGGTGTTCAACAAATCCAAGGCGACATCTCTACCCCCCACACAGACCCTATGACTGCGCGATTGATCTCCTGCCTGGCACAGCACCTCCCAAGGGTCGTCTGTATTCACTGTCAGCCCCGGAAAGAAAGGCCATGGAGGACTACATTAATGACTCTCTTGCCTCCGGGATAATTAGACCGTCGTCTTCCCCCGCAGGAGCGGGATTCTTCTTTGTCGGCAAGAAGGACGGTTCTCTTCGTCCATGCATAGATTACCGGGGTCTGAACGACATCACGGTTAAGAATCGCTACCCACTGCCCTTACTTTCGCCTGCCTTCGAACTGCTGCAGGGAGCCACTGTATTCACTAAGCTGGACCTTCGCAATGCCTACCATCTGGTGCGGATGAGGGAGGGAGACGAATGGAAGACAGCGTTCAACACACCAACCGGCCACTATGAATATCTCGTCATGCCCTTCGGCCTCACCAATGCCCCAGCAGTTTTTCAAGCCCTAGTGAATGATATCCTCAGGGACATGCTAAATACGTTCGTATTTGTGTACCTTGACGATATTTTAATATTCTCAAAGACTCTGTCAGAACACACGCACCACGTCCGGTTGGTCCTGCGCCGCCTGCTGGAGAACTCTCTCTTTTCGTGAAGGCAGAGAAGTGCGAGTTCCATGCCAAGACCGTTTCATTCCTGGGGTATGTGGTGACCGAGGGCAGCATTCAGATGGATCTCACGAAGGTGTCGGCTGTCACTTCCTGGCCAGTTCCTGAGTCTCGGAAGAAGTTGCAACAGTTCCTGGGCTTTGCCAACTTTTATAGGAGATTCATCAGAAACTATAGCACAGTGGCTGCACCCCTCACGGCGCTAACCAGCACTAAACAACCGTACCAATGGACATCAGCTGCTGATAAGGCCTTCAATATCCTCAAGACATGTTTCACTTCTGCTCCCATCCTCCAGATGCCAGATGCAGCAAGGCAGTTTGTGGTGGAGGTAGATGCTTCGGACGTGGGAGTGGGTGCAGTGCTTTCTCAAAGAGCAGCTGAGGATGGCAAGATGCACCCCTGTGCCTTCTACTCCCGTCGGCTAACCCCTGCCGAATGCAACTACGACATTGGGAACCGCGAGCTGTTGGCTGTCAAGCTCGCCCTGAAGAATGGCGGCACTGGTTAGAGGGGTCAAAGGAACCATTCGTAGTGTGGACAGACCACAAGAACCTGGAGTATATCCAAACAGCCAGGAGGCTGAACTCCCGTCAACAGCGGTGGTCTCTGTTCTTTACGCGCTTCAATTTCCACGCTCTCCTACCGCCCGGGATCTCGCAACATCAAACCTGATGCTCTTTCCCCGGATGTTTCAGAAGGACGAGACCACCGCCATGACAGCTCCCATTCTTCCCAGCCACTTGGTCGTAGCGGCCCTCACCTGGGAGATCGAGAAGCAGGTCATGGAGGCTCTTCGGGACCAGCCAGGTCCAAGCACCAGCGCCCCCAACCGTCTGTTTGTTCCAGCAAATCTCAGGTCACCTGTGATTCAGTGGGGCACGAATCCCGTCTGGCCTGTCATCCCGGCATCACTCGCACCCTTCATCTGGTCCGCCAGCGGTTCTGGTGGCGGGGGATGAGACGGGATGTCCGAGAATTCATCCGAGCTTGTCCCACTTGTAACCGAAACAAGACTCCCAACCAGCCTCCTGTTGGGTTGCTGCAACCCCTACTCATACCCAAGAGGCCCTGGTCCCACGTTTCACTGGACTTTGTTACGGGCCTTCCGCCCTCTGACGGACACACAGTCATCCTTACCATTGTTGACCGCTTTAGTAAGATGACCCACTTCGTGCCCCTTCCCAAACTACCCTCTGCTAAAGAGACCTCCCAGGTGGTCCTGGAACATGTGTTTCGTATCCATGGCCTACCCCAGGATATAGTGTCAGACCGGGGCCCGCAATTCTCAGCAACCTTTTTGGAAGGAGTTCTGTCATCTCCTTGGGGCCACCGCCAGCCTATCGTCTGGATTCCACCCGCAGTCAAACGGCCAGACTGAACGCATGAACCAGGAGCTGGAGAAGGCACTGAGGTGTGTGGCTTCCCAAAATCCCCGGGCCTGGGCTCAACACCTGCTCTGGGTGGAATATGCCCATAATTCACTCACCAGTTCCTCCACCGGGCTCTCCCCCTTTCAGTGTGTCTACGGGTATCAACCTCCACTGTTTGCCAGCCAGGAGGCGGATGCCACCTGTCCGTCTGCTCTTGCGTATGCCCGCCGCTGCCGCCGCACTTGGGCCCAGGCTCGCACTGTGCTCCTGAAGTCTGGAACCAGCTACGCCGTCGGTGCCAACCGACGGAGGACCCCAGCACCTACTTACCGGGTTGGTCAGAAGGTCTGGCTGTCTGCCCGGATCTGCCGCTGCGGGTTGTATCACGAAAGCTGGCCCCTCGCTTCATTGGTCCTTTTCCTGTGCAGAAAGTCATCAGTCCAACGGCGGTCCGACTTCAGTTGCCCGCTTCCATGCGGGTCCACCCCACCTTCCACGTCTCCAAGGTCAAGCCGGTCCATGAAAGTCCCCTGGTCCCTGCAGCTCCGGCGCCACCTCCTCCGCGCCTCGTAGATGGCGGTCCTGTCTTCACCGTCCGGCGGCTGCTCCGCTCTAGGCGAAGGGGTAGGGGTCTCCCAGTACCTCGTTGATTGGGAGGGATATGGTCCAGAGGAGAGGACCTGGATCCCGGCCAGGAGGATAGTGGACCGGACCCCTTATCACTGACTTCCACCGACTACATCCTGATCAGCCTGCAATCCGTAGGGGCCGGTCCAAGAGGGGTTCCTAGCCGTCCGGCCCGCCCCTGCTCCTGTCTCAGTGCCTGTCCTGTCTCCCGACCGTGACCCTCCAGCTCCTTCTGAGGATGAGGAGATTCACTCGGACCGCTCGGAGGAGTTCTGACCCGCCGCCTGCTCCCCTCCACCCTCCCGGCATGATGTTGTTCTTGGGACTTCTGGGGCCGTCCCTGGAGGGGGGTCCTGTCATGAGCACTCTCTCTCCCTGGTAGCAACATTAATTGCATTCAATTATCTTCCACTCTGCTCACCTCCCTCTCTCTACTCAGCCTAACTAGCTCCACCTGCCCTGCTCTGCTCTTGTTACCTGGCCAGCTGCACTGCATTTCCCACTCACCATCCTCACCTTGCCTCACTCTGTTCTAATTACTCTGCCAGCTGAACTGCATTTCCCCACTACCTCTCCCAGTATATCAAGCCCTGGTTTTCAGCCAAGCCCTGTCAGATCGTCTTCAAACCCGGACCAGTAACCTGCCTGTCTGCGCTCTGACTCCTGTTTGTGATACCGATCCTTTCTTGACTGCCTCCTTGTTCTACTGCCCCGTCTATCCCAACCTGCCTTCTGGACCTCGACTACTCTCCGATCTTCAGCCCCTCCGGTCTCCGACCACCAGATGAGCGTGCCCAGACGTTTCACCACCCTCGGCCCGATACGCCGCTCCATCACTGGGGAACACACACACTAAGCACTTGGACTGGACACCCCCGGACATTTGGTGACCCCCGGAGCACAGGTACCCACAGGAGGACCCTGAAAGACCCCTGACACCCCTGGGACTCCTCTTCCCGCCTGTAACCTTGAATAAAGAACTCTGAATTTGAACTTGCGCTCTTGGGTCCTCTTCTGTTCTTGACAAAAAGACCAAGTCCATATTATGGCAAGAACAGCTCAAACAAGCAAAGAGAAACGACAGTCCACCATTACTTTAAGACATGAAGGTCAGTCAGTACGGAACATTTCAAGAACTTTGAAAGTTTCTTCAAGTGCAGTCGCAAAAACCATCAAGCGCTATGATGAAACTGGCTCTCATGAAACCACCACAGAATGGAACACCCAGAGTTACCTCTGTTGCAGAGTATAAGTTCATTAGAGTTACCAGCCTCAGAAATTGCAGCCCAAATAAATGCTTCACAGAGTTCAAGTCACAGACACATCTCAATATCAACTGTTTAGAGGGGACTGTGTGAGTCAGGCCTTCATGGTCAAATTCCTGCAAAGAAACCACTACTAAAGGACACCAATAAGAGGAAGAGACCTGCTTGGGCCAAGAAACACGAGCAATGGACATTAGACCGGTGGAAATTTGTCCTTTGGTTTGGAGTCCAAATTGGAGATTTTTGGTCCCAACCGCCGTGTCTTTGTGAGACGTGGTGTGGGTGAATGGATTATCTCCACATGTGTAGTTCCCACCGTAAAGCATGGAGGAGGAGGTGTTATGGTGTGGGGGTGCTTTGCTGGTGACACTGTCTGTGATTTATTTAGAATTCAAGGCACACTTAACCAGCATGGCTACCACAGCATTCTGCAGCAATACGCCATCCCATCTGGTTTGGGCTTAGTGGGACTACCATTGGTTTTTCAACAGGACAATGACCCAACACACCTCCAGGCTGTGTAAGGAGAGTGATCTCCACAATCCCCCGACCTCAACCCAATTGAGATGGTTTGGGATGAGTAGGATGGCAGAGTGAAGGAAAAGCAGACAACAAGTGCTCAGTATATGTGGGAACTCCTTCAAGACTGTTGGAAAAGCATTCCAGGTGAAGCTGGTTGAGAGAATGCCAAGTGTGTGCAAAGATGTATTCAAGGCAAAGGGTGGCTATTTGAAGAATGTAAAAAATAAAATATATTTTGATTTGTTTAACACTTTTTCGGTTACTACATGATTCCATATGTGTTATTTCATAGTTTTGATGTCTTCACTGTTATTTTACAATGTAGAAAATAGTAAAAATAAAGAAAAACCCTTGAATGAGTAGGTGTGTCCAAACCTTTTGACTGGTACTGTACATAGGGAATAGGGTACTGTATGTTCCTCATGCCAATAAAGCCCTTTGAATTGAATTGAGAGACAGAGAGACAGAGAGACAGGAGAGTGAGGGAGACAGAGAAAGAGAGAGAGAGAGGGAGAGAAAGAGGGGGGTGATGGAGATACAGAGAGAGAGAGAGAGAGAGGGTGGGGGGTGAGAGAGAGAGAGAGAGAGAGAGAGAGAGAGAGAGAGAGAGAGAGAGAGAGAGAGAGAGAGAGAGAGAGAGAGAGAGAGACCTTCGTAAACCTTCCATAACAAAGCCATCACCTACAGAGAGATGAACTTGGAGAAGAGTCCCCTAAGTAAGCTGTCCTGGGGCTCTGTTCACAAACACAAACAGACCCCACACAGCCCCAGGACAACAACAACAACAACAACAACAACAACAACACAATTAGACACAACCAAATCATGAGAAAACAAAAAGAGAATTACTTGACACATTGGAAAGAACAAACAAAAAAACAGAGCAAACTAGAATGCTATTTGGCCCTAAACAGAGAGTACACAGTGGCAGAATACCTGACCACTGTGACTGACCCAAACTTAAGGAAAGCTTTGACTATGTACAGACTCAGTGAGCATAGCCTTGCTATTGAGAAAGGCCGCCGTAGGCAGACCTGGCTCTCAAGAGAAGACAGGCTATGTGCACACTGCCCACAAAATGAGGTGGAAACTGAGCTGCACTTCCTAACCTCCTGCCAAATGTATGACCATATTAGAGACACATATTTCCCTCAGATTACAGCGATCCACAAAGAATTCGAAAACAAACCCAATTTTGATAAACTCCCTTATCTACTGGGTGAAAAACCACAGTGTGCCATCACAGCTGCAAGATTTGTGACTGTCAGAAGAACCGATGTGGATGTGGTGGAGGAGTCAGGCGCAGGACACAGAGGATTCGTCCAAAATACTTTACTAGTCCAAAGTGCAACAAACAATACACGACCTCGAAAACAAATGGAGGCGAGGAAATTACGCAACATGCGTAAAACAATAAACAAAACTAACAGAGCGCAACACACGCAGCTCCGCACGACAGGCAAACAACAACACACAATCTAACCAATACAAAACAGGGAACTTATAGGACACGTAATCAGAACACAAACAGACACAGGTGTACAAGACAGACCAAAGTAATCACACCACGAAACATTCAACGGTGGCAGCTAGTACTCCGGGGACGGCGAACGCCGAAGCCTGCCCGAACCAGGAGGAGGAGCAGTCTCGGCCGAAACCGTGACAGTACCCCCCCCTTGACGCGCGGCTCCAGCCGTGCGCCGACCCCGGCCTCGGGGACGGCCAGGAGGACGCGGACCCGGGCGCGTGGGATGCCCATGGTGGAACTCAGTCAGGAGGGATGGATCGAGGATGTCCCTCCTAGGCACCCAGCACCGTTCCTCCGGACCGTACTCCCTCCCACTCCACGAGATACTGGAGACCACTCATCCGGCGCCTCGAGTCCAAGATGGTCCGGACCCTGTACGCCGGGCCCCTCGATGTCCAAAGGGGGCGGAGGGGTCTCTCCTATCTCATCTTCTTGGAGTGGGCCAGCTACCACCGGCCTGAGAAGAGACACATGGAACGAGGGGTTAATATTTTTGTACTCAATAGGCAGTTGTAACCTGTAACACACCTCGTTCAATCTTCTCAGGACTTTGAAGGGCCCCACAAACCGCCGACCCAGCTTCCGGCAGGGGCAGGCGGAGGGGCAGGTTTCGAATCGAGACCAGACTCGATCTCCCGGTGTGTACACCGGTCCCTCACTGTGGTGGCGATCGGCGCCGCCTTTTGTTGACGGATGGCCCGCTGCAGATGGACATGGGCAGCGTCCCCACGTCTCCTCCGAGCGCCGAATCCACTCGTCCACCGCAGGGGCCTCGATCTGGCTCTCGTGCCACGGTGCCAGGACCGGCTGATACCCTAAAACACACTGGAAAGGTGTTAAATTGGTGGAGGAGTGGCGGAGAGAGTTCTGGGCCATCTCTGCCCAGGGGATATACCTAGACCACTCCTCCGGCCGGTCCCGGCAATAGGACCTCAGAAACCTACCCACATCCTGGTTGACTCGTTCAACCTGCCCATTGCTCTCTGGGTGGTACCCCGAGGTAAGGCTCACCGAGACCCCCCAAGCGTTCCATGAACGCCCCCCAGACTCTGGAGGTGAACTGGGGACCTCGGTCAGACACAATATCCTCGGGGACCCCATAGTGCCGGAACACGTGGGTAAATAGGGCCTCGGCGGTTTGTAGGGCAGTAGGGAGACCCGGCATTGGGAGGAGACGACATGCCTTGGAAAACCGATCCACAACGACCAAAATGGTGGTATTCCCCTGGGAAGGGGGTAGGTCGGTCACAAAATCCACCGAGAGGTGGGACCATGGTCGTTGTGGAACGGGCAGGGGATGTAACTTACCCCTGGGCAAATGTCTAGGCGCCTTACACTGGGCGCACACCGAGCAGGAGGAGACATAAACCCTCACATCCCTAGCTAACGTTGGCCACCAGTATTTCACGCTAAGGCAGTGCACTGTCCGGCCAATACCTGGATGTCCAGAGGAGGGTGATGTATGAGCCCAATAAATAAGACGATCACGAACCTCGAGCGGAACGTATGTCCGCCCCACAGGACATTCGGGGGGAGTAGGGTCGGTACGCAGTGCCCGCTCGATTTCCGTATCGACCTCCCATACCACCGGAGCCACCAGACAAGACTCCGGCAGTATGGAAGTAGGCTCAATGGACCTCTCCTCTGTGTCATACCGCCGGGACAGGGCGTCTGCCTTACCGTTCTGGGACCCTGGGATGTATGTGATCTTAAAAACAAACCGGGTCAGGAACATGTTCCACCTAGCCTGACGAGGGTTCAATCTCCTAGCTGCCCGGATGTACTCCAGGTTACGGTGATCAGTCAGAATGAGGAAAGGGTGTTGAGCCCCCTCAAGCCAATGCCTCCACACCTTTAGGGCCTGGACTACCGCTAACAGCTCCCTGTCCCCAACGTCAAATTGCGCTCCGCCGAGCTGAGCTTCTTGGAGTAGAACACACAGGGGCGGAGCTTAGGTGGCGTGCCGGACCGTTGTGACAGGACTGCCCCAATACTGGTCTCGGACGCGTCTACCTCAACTTGGAATGGTAAAGAGGGATCCGGATGCGCCAGCACCGGGGCCGAGGTGAACAGGTTCTTCAGTTTGACAAATGCCCTGTCCGCCTCAGCTGACCACTGCAAACGAACCGACCCCCCTTTAGTAGGGACGTAATGGGAGCTGCAACCTGTCCAAAGCCCCGGATAAACCTCCGGTAGTAATTAGCAAAACCCAAGAACTGCTGCACCTCTTTTACAGTGGTTGGAGTTTGCCAATTACGCACGGCCGACACACGGTCTACCTCTATCTCCACACCAGACGCGGACAACCGATAACCCAAAAAGGAGACGGACTCCTGGAAGAACAGGCATTTCTCTGCCTTGACATACAAGTCATGCTCCAACAGTCTTCTCAACACTCGGCGCACCAGGGCTACATGCTCGGCTCGTGTAGAAGAGTACACTAGGATGTCGTCGATGTACACTACCACACCCTGCCCATGCATGTCCCGGAAAATCTCGTCAACAAAGGATAGGAAGACTGAAGGAGCATTCATTAGCCCGTATGGCATGACGAGATACTCGTAATGACCCGAGGTGGTGCTAAATGCTGTTTTCCATTCATCCCCCTCCCTAATGCGCACCAGATTGTACGCGCTCCTGAGATCCAACTTTGTGAAGAACTGCGCTCCGCGTAATGATTCCGTCATAGTCGCAATCAGTGGAAGAGGGTAACTATACTTAACCGTGATCTGATTGAGACTACGGTAATCAATACACGGGCGCAAACCCCCCGTCCTTCTTCTTCACAAAGAAGAAACTCGAGAAACCGGGGAAGTGGAGGACCGTATGTATCCCTGTGCCAAGGACTCGGCTATGTAAGTCTCCATAGCCGCTGTCTCCTCTTGAGACAAGGGATACACACGGCTCCGTGGAAGAGCCGCTCCTGTTTGGAGATTTATCGCACCGTCCCCCTGTCTATGAGGTGGTAGCCGTGTTGCCCTCGTTTTGCTGAACACAAGTGCTAAGTCCTCATACTCGGGGGAATGCGCATTGTGGCACTTGGTTCGGACTCTCTACCGAGGTCGCCCCTAAGGAAACACCTAGACATCTCCCTACACACTGGGCAGACCACTCCATAAGAGCCCTCTGTTGCCACGCAATGGTAGGATCATGGGCGCTAACCAGGGAAGCCCCAGCACCACGGGGTACGCAGGAGAGTCAATCAGATAAAACTGAATGATCTCCTCATGACCCCCTGCGTAGTCATCTTAAGTGGTGCTGTGACTTCTCTGATCAGCCCCGACCCCAACGGCCGGCTGTCTAAGGCGTGACAGGAAAGGGGGCTTCTACCGCCGAAGGGGAATTCCTAACCTATAACAAAATGCCCGATCAATAAAGTTCCCAGCTGCGCCTGAATCTACTA
>NC_059198.1:63948165-63970665 GCF_020615455.1 Coregonus clupeaformis | reverse complement strand
ATGGATGGATGGATGGATGGATTGATGGATTGATGGACTGATGGATTGATGGCTGGCTGGCTGGCTGGCTGGCTGGCTGGCTGGCTGGCTGGCTGGCTGGATGGATGGCTGGATGGCTGGATGGCTGGATAGCTGGATAGCTGGATGGATGGCTGAATGGATTGCTGGATGGATTGATGGCTGGATGGATTGATGGCTGAATGTGGCTGGATGGATGGCTGGCTGGCTGGCTGGCTGGCTGGCTGGCTGGCTGGTTGGCTGGCTGGATGGATGGGTGGGTGGCTAGCTGGCTGGCTGGCTGGCTGGATGGCTGGCTGGATGGCTGGATGGCTGGATGGATGGCTGGATGGATTGATGGATGGATGGCTGGATGTATGGCTGGATTGATGGATGGCTGGCTAGCTGGATGGCTGGCTGGATGGCTGGCTGGATGGCTTTCTGTACGGCTGCATGGCGTGCCTCTCTCTTTGCTGCGTGTCTGTCGATGTCTGAGTTGAAACTGAGGAGGGGACAGAGGTTACACCTGCTGATTATACAGCGCCCCTGTCATGGCAACACACACACACACACACACACACACACACACACACACACACACACACACACACACACACACACACACACACACACACACACACACACACACACACACACACAGGGCCCCAGTATCTCAGTCACAATGTAACACTGACAGACACACACCAGTCTGCACCTGCCTTCTGCCTTCTACAAAATAACCTTTTTGTCAACATAAAGCTGATTATGATGTCATTATGAGGCTTGATGTGGATTCCTACACTTAGAAGTTGTTTTTCAGTGTCTCTGTCTTTTAGTTAAAGTATCTCCCCAGTGTTTCCACATTTCTATGAAATATGATCTATAATTACTAACAATATGAGTTAAATAGTTTTCCTTCCAAAATGTTTTAATTAAGATAGTTAAAAAGCAGCTTTTCTGTGTTGAAATGGTGTGGGCTTACCCCAACAACAGAATGGTGTGGGCTTACCCCAACAACAGAATGTTGTGTTCTAACCCCAACAACAGAATTGTGTGGGCTTACCCCAACAACAGAATGGTGTGGGCTTACCTCAACAACAGAATGGTGTGGGCTTACCCCAACAACAGAATGGTGTGGGCTTACTGTATACCGGTCATAAAAAATATTAATACCAGTAGACCGCTGATTGGCCAGCTCATCCTCCTCTAGACCGCTGATTGGCCATCTCATCCTCCTCTAGACCGCTGATTGGCCAGCTCATCCTCCTCTAGACCGCTGATTGGCCAGCTCATCCTCCTCTAGACCGTTGATTGGCCAGCTCATCCTCCTCTAGACCGCTGATTGGCCAGCTCATCCTCCTCTAGACCGCTGATTGGCCAGCTCATCCTTCTCTAGACAGCTGATTGGCCAGCTCATCCTCCTCAGGAGTATGACATCATGAAACAGTCTGTTTGAGATACAAGTTTGAGGTGGGGTTGTTTATGTGTATAATATGAGTGAACAACATTTAAAAGTGAGATTTTCACCGGACAGTTACTTTAATCATAAATTCCATTTAAAACAAGGAAAACCAACCTCAGCAGTGAGCAGCAGAGAAGAGTTGCTGTGTTTGGACGCTGGTATGAGAGAGGATGTCCAGCGCAGGCCGGCAGCAGTTCTAGCTGGGGAGGGGATGTGGCCTTTGGGAGTCCAGGGGAGGATGTTATGCCTCCTGTGAGCTGACCCCTGACCCCCACCATCCTCTCTCAACCTGCCCTACAGTACTGTACCTCCAGTACTGTACATTACAAACTGTTCAACAGGTCACTTGAAAAAAAAATACATTTTATCTCAATGAGAACCTGTATAAATAAAAAGGTTCAATGGAAAGGCAGATGATTCTTTGTAAAGTTTAATAAAATAGATGAATAAACCAAGCAGTGGTTTATGTCCTGTGTGTGTACAGGCAGGGCCAGACTATTAAGCTAAACCTCTGATCTCAGAAAGGACATTTAAAAGATGCAGAACCTTCAGACCACAAAGTTCAAATAAAACCCCCTCTTTCCATCATCGTCATCAGCATCATGTTGTCTTGTGTAGTATTTTAACACCTCTGCAAGCTCTGCTTTGACACTTTCAGCCTCCAGCAACTCAGATGAACAGATAAGATCAACTGCATCATTAGAGTGAAAACATAACAGAAATTACTCATATAAGATCCATTGGGTTGGCCGTGTTAGCACTTAAATAGAAGCAGAGACAGCTGTATGCATTACAAGACAGACAGACAGACAGACAGACAGACAGACAGACAGACAGACAGACAGACAGACAGACAGACAGACATCTCAGTGTAGAATAGTTTGGGTCATAAAGCTCAGCATCTACCGGCTGTTCAAAAAAAAGTAATATTTTACCTATTACTCATTACTTCTTTCAACAGTAACTAATTACTTTACTTATTACTCCCTGGGAATAGTAATTAGTTACACTACTGGTTGTATTACTTATTACTCTCTGGGAATAGTAATTAGTTACACTACTGGTTATAGTACCTATTACTCCCTGGGAATAGTAATTAGTTACACTACTGGTTATAGGACTTTTTACTCCCTGGGAATAGTAATTAGTTACACTACTGGTTATTGTACTTATTACTCCCTGGGAATAGTAATTAGTTACACTACTGGTTATAGTACTGATTACTCCCTGAGAATAGTAATTAGTTACAGTACTGGTTATAGTACTGATTACTCCCCGGGAATAGTAATTAGTTACACTACTAGTTATAGTACTGATTACTCCTTGAGAATAGTAATTAGTTACACTACTGGTTATTGTACTTATTACTCCCTGGGAATAGTAATTAGTTAAGCTACTGGTTATAGTACTGATTACTCCCTGAGAATAGTAATTAGTTACACTACTGGTTATAGTACTGATTACTCCCTGGGAATAGTAATTAGTTAAGCTACTGGTTATATTACTTATTACTCCCTGGGAATAGTAATTAGTTACACTACTGGTTATAGTACTGATTACTCCCTGGGAATAGTAATTAGTTACACTACTGGTTATAGGACTTTTTACTCCCTGGGAATAGTAATTAGTTACACTACTGGTTATAGTACCTATTACTCCCTGGGAATAGTAATTAGTTACACTACTGGTTGTATTACGTATTACTCTCTGGGAATAGTAATTAGTTACACTACTGGTTATAGTACCTATTACTCCCTGGGAATAGTAATTAGTTTCACTACGGGTTATTGTACTTATTACTCCCTGGGAATAGTAATTAGTTACACTACTGGTTATAGTACTGATTACTCCTTGAGAATAGTAATTAGTTACACTACTGGTTATTGTACTTATTACTCCCTGGGAATAGTAATTAGTTAAGCTACTGGTTATAGTACTGATTACTCCCTGAGAATAGTAATTAGTTACACTACTGGTTATAGTACTGATTACTCCCTGGGAATAGTAATTACTTACACTACTGGTTATAGTACTGATTACTCCCTGGGAATAGTAATTAGTTACACTACTGGTTATAGGACTTTTTACTCCCTGGGAATAGTAATTAGTTACACTACTGGTTATCGTACTTATTACTCCCTGGGAATAGTAATTAGTTACACTACTGGTTATGGTACTGATTACTCCCTGAGAATAGTAATTAGTTACAGTACTGGTTATAGTACTGATTACTCCCTGGGAATAGTAATTAGTTACACTACTGGTTATAGTACCTATTACTCCCTGGGAATAGTAATTAGTTACACTACTGGTTGTATTACTTATTACTCTCTGGGAATAGTAATTAGTTACACTACTGGTTATAGTACCTATTACTCCCTGGGAATAGTAATTAGTTACACTACTGGTTATAGGACTTTTTACTCCCTGGGAATAGTAATTAGTTTCACTACGGGTTATTGTACTTATTACTCCCTGGGAATAGTAATTAGTTACACTACTGGTTATAGTACTGATTACTCCTTGAGAATAGTAATTAGTTACACTACTGGTTATTGTACTTATTACTCCCTGGGAATAGTAATTAGTTAAGCTACTGGTTATAGTACTGATTACTCCCTGAGAATAGTAATTAGTTACACTACTGGTTATAGTACTGATTACTCCCTGGGAATAGTAATTAGTTACACTACTGGTTATAGTACTGATTACTCCCTGGGAATAGTAATTAGTTACACTACTGGTTATAGGACTTTTTACTCCCTGTGAATAGTAATTAGTTACACTACTGGTTATTGTACTTATTACTCCCTGGGAATAGTAATTAGTTACACTACTGGTTATGGTACTGATTACTCCCTGAGAATAGTAATTAGTTACAGTACTGGTTATAGTACTGATTACTCCCTTGGAATAGTAATTAGTTACACTACTGGCTATATTACTTATTACTCCCTGGGAATAGTAATTAGTTACACTACTGGCTATATTACTTATTACTCCCTGGGAATAGTAATTAGTTACACTACTGGTTATAGTACTGATTACTCCCTGAGAATAGTAATTAGTTACACTATTGGTTATAGTACTGATTACTCCCTGGGAATAGTAATTAGTGACACTACTGGTTATATTACTTATCACTCCCTGGGAATAGTAATTAGTTACATTTACATTTTAGTCATTTAGCAGACGCTCTTATCCAGAGCGACTTACAGGATTAATTAGGGTTAAGTGCCTTGCTCAAGGGCACATCGACAGATTTTTCACCTAGTGGGCTCTGGGATTAGAACCAGCAACCTTTCGGTTACTGGCACTACGCTCTTAACCACTAAGCTACCTGCCGCCCCTACTGGTTATAGTACTGATTACTCCCTGAGAATAGTAATTAGTTACACTACTGGTTATAGTACTGATTACTCCCTGGGAATAGTAATTAGTTACACTACTGGTTATATTACTTATTACTCCCTTTGAATAGTAATTAGTTACACTACTGGTTATAGTACTGATTACTCCCTGAGAATAGTAATTAGTTACACTACTGGTTATAGTACTTATTACTCCCTGGGAATAGTAGTTAGTTACACTACTGGTTATAGTACTTATTACTCCCTGGGAATAGTAATTAGTTACACTACTGGTTACAGTACTGATTACTCCCTGGGAATAGTAATTAGTTACACTACTGGTTATAGGACTGATTACTCCCTGAGAATAGTAATTAGTTACACTACCGGTTATAGTACTTATTACTCCCTGGGAATAGTAATTAGTTACACTACCGGTTATAGTACTTATTATGACTTATTACTCCCTAAGAATAGTAATTAGTTACACTACAGGTTATATTACTTATTATGACTTATTACTCCCTGGGAATAGTAATTAGTTACACTACTGGTTATAGTACTGATTACTCCCTGGGAATAGTAATTAGTTTCACTACTGGTTATATTACTTATTACTCCCTGGGAATAGTAATTAGTTACACTACTGGTTATAGTACTGATTACTCCCTGGGAATAGTAATTAGTTACACTACTGGTTATTGTACTTATTACTCCCTGGGAATAGTAATTAGTTACACTACTGGTTCTAGTACTTATTACTCCTTGGGAATAGTAATTAGTTACATTACTGGTTATAGTACTTATTACTCCCTGGGAATAGTAATTAGTTACATTACTGGTTATAGTACTGATTACTCCCTTGGAATAGTAATTAGTTACACTACTAGTTATAATACTTATTACTCTCTGGGAATAGTAATTAGTTACACTACTGGTTATAGTACTGATTACTCCTTGAGAATAGTAATTAGTTACACTACTGGTTATAGTACTTATTACTCCCTGGGAATAGTAATTAGTTACACTACTGGTTATAGTACTGATTACTCCCTGGGAATAGTAATTAGTTACACTACTGGTTATAGTACTGATTACTCCCTGAGAATAGTAATTAGTTACACTACTGGTTATAGTACTGATTACTCCCTGGGAATAGTAATTAGTTACACTACTGGTTATAGTACTGATTACTCCCTGGGAATAGTAATTAGTTACACTACTGGTTATAGTACTGATTACTCCCTGAGAATAGTAATTAGTTACACTACTGGTTTTAGTACTGATTACTCCCTGGGAATAGTAATTAGTGACACTACTGGTTATATTACTTATCACTCCCTGGGAATAGTAATTAGTTACATTTACATTTTAGTCATTTAGCAGACGCTGTTATCCAGAGCGACTTACAGGATTAATTAGGGTTAAGTGCCTTGCTCAAGGGCACATCGACAGATTTTTCACCTAGTGGGCTCTGGGATTAGAACCAGCGACCTTTCGGTTACTGGCACTACGCTCTTAACCACTAAGCTACCTGCCGCCCCTACTGGTTATAGTACTGATTACTCCCTGAGAATAGTAATTAGTTACACTACTGGTTATAGTACTGATTACTCCCTGGGAATAGTAATTAGTTACACTACTGGTTATATTACTTATTACTCCCTTTGAATAGTAATTAGTTACACTACTGGTTATAGTACTGATTACTCCCTGAGAATAGTAATTAGTTACACTACTGGTTATAGTACTTATTACTCCCTGGGAATAGTAGTTAGTTACACTACTGGTTATAGTACTTATTACTCCCTGGGAATAGTAATTAGTTACACTACTGGTTACAGTACTGATTACTCCCTGGGAATAGTAATTAGTTACACTACTGGTTATAGGACTGATTACTCCCTGAGAATAGTAATTAGTTACACTACCGGTTATAGTACTTATTACTCCCTGGCACTACGCTCTTAACCACTAAGCTACCTGCCGCCCCTACTGGTTATAGTACTGATTACTCCCTGAGAATAGTAATTAGTTACACTACTGGTTATAGTACTGATTACTCCCTGGGAATAGTAATTAGTTACACTACTGGTTATATTACTTATTACTCCCTTTGAATAGTAATTAGTTACACTACTGGTTATAGTACTGATTACTCCCTGAGAATAGTAATTAGTTACACTACTGGTTATAGTACTTATTACTCCCTGGGAATAGTAGTTAGTTACACTACTGGTTATAGTACTGATTTTTCCCTTGGAATAGTAATTAGTTACACTACTGGCTATATTACTTATTACTCCCTGGGAATAGTAATTAGTTACACTACTGGCTATATTACTTATTACTCCCTGGGAATAGTAATTAGTTACACTACTGGTTATAGTACTGATTACTCCCTGGGAATAGTAATTAGTTACAGTACTGGTTATAGTACTGATTTTTCCCTTGGAATAGTAATTAGTTACACTACTGGCTATATTACTTATTACTCCCTGGGAATAGTAATTAGTTACACTACTGGCTATATTACTTATTACTCCCTGGGAATAGTAATTAGTTACACTACTGGTTATAGTACTGATTACTCCCTGAGAATAGTAATTAGTTACACTACTGGTTTTAGTACTGATTACTCCCTGGGAATAGTAATTAGTGACACTACTGGTTATATTACTTATCACTCCCTGGGAATAGTAATTAGTTACATTTACATTTTAGTCATTTAGCAGACGCTCTTATCCAGAGCGACTTACAGGATTAATTAGGGTTAAGTGCCTTGCTCAAGGGCACATCGACAGATTTTTCACCTAGTGGGCTCTGGGATTAGAACCAGCGACCTTTCGGTTACTGGCACTACGCTCTTAACCACTAAGCTACCTGCCGCCCCTACTGGTTATAGTACTGATTACTCCCTGAGAATAGTAATTAGTTACACTACTGGTTATAGTACTGATTACTCCCTGGGAATAGTAATTAGTTACACTACTGGTTATATTACTTATTACTCCCTTTGAATAGTAATTAGTTACACTACTGGTTATAGTACTGATTACTCCCTGAGAATAGTAATTAGTTACACTACTGGTTATAGTACTTATTACTCCCTGGGAATAGTAGTTAGTTACACTACTGGTTATAGTACTTATTACTCCCTGGGAATAGTAATTAGTTACACTACTGGTTACAGTACTGATTACTCCCTGGGAATAGTAATTAGTTACACTACTGGTTATAGGACTGATTACTCCCTGAGAATAGTAATTAGTTACACTACCGGTTATAGTACTTATTACTCCCTGGGAATAGTAATTAGTTACACTACCGGTTATAGTACTTATTATGACTTATTACTCCCTAAGAATAGTAATTAGTTACACTACAGGTTATATTACTTATTATGACTTATTACTCCCTGGGAATAGTAATTAGTTACACTACTGGTTATAGTACTGATTACTCCCTGGGAATAGTAATTAGTTTCACTACTGGTTATATTACTTATTACTCCCTGGGAATAGTAATTAGTTACACTACTGGTTATAGTACTGATTACTCCCTGGGAATAGTAATTAGTTACACTACTGGTTATTGTACTTATTACTCCCTGGGAATAGTAATTAGTTACACTACTGGTTCTAGTACTTATTACTCCTTGGGAATAGTAATTAGTTACATTACTGGTTATAGTACTTATTACTCCCTGGGAATAGTAATTAGTTACATTACTGGTTATAGTACTGATTACTCCCTTGGAATAGTAATTAGTTACACTACTAGTTATAATACTTATTACTCTCTGGGAATAGTAATTAGTTACACTACTGGTTATAGTACTGATTACTCCTTGAGAATAGTAATTAGTTACACTACTGGTTATAGTACTTATTACTCCCTGGGAATAGTAATTAGTTACACTACTGGTTATAGTACTGATTACTCCCTGGGAATAGTAATTAGTTACACTACTGGTTATAGTACTGATTACTCCCTGAGAATAGTAATTAGTTACACTACTGGTTATAGTACTGATTACTCCCTGGGAATAGTAATTAGTTACACTACTGGTTATAGTACTGATTACTCCCTGGGAATAGTAATTAGTTACACTACTGGTTATAGTACTGATTACTCCCTGAGAATAGTAATTAGTTACACTACTGGTTTTAGTACTGATTACTCCCTGGGAATAGTAATTAGTGACACTACTGGTTATATTACTTATCACTCCCTGGGAATAGTAATTAGTTACATTTACATTTTAGTCATTTAGCAGACGCTCTTATCCAGAGCGACTTACAGGATTAATTAGGGTTAAGTGCCTTGCTCAAGGGCACATCGACAGATTTTTCACCTAGTGGGCTCTGGGATTAGAACCAGCGACCTTTCGGTTACTGGCACTACGCTCTTAACCACTAAGCTACCTGCCGCCCCTACTGGTTATAGTACTGATTACTCCCTGAGAATAGTAATTAGTTACACTACTGGTTATAGTACTGATTACTCCCTGGGAATAGTAATTAGTTACACTACTGGTTATATTACTTATTACTCCCTTTGAATAGTAATTAGTTACACTACTGGTTATAGTACTGATTACTCCCTGAGAATAGTAATTAGTTACACTACTGGTTATAGTACTTATTACTCCCTGGGAATAGTAGTTAGTTACACTACTGGTTATAGTACTTATTACTCCCTGGGAATAGTAATTAGTTACACTACTGGTTACAGTACTGATTACTCCCCTGGGAATAGTAATTAGTTACACTACTGGTTATAGGACTGATTACTCCCTGAGAATAGTAATTAGTTACACTACCGGTTATAGTACTTATTACTCCCTGGGAATAGTAATTAGTTACACTACCGGTTATAGTACTTATTATTACTTATTACTCCCTAAGAATAGTAATTAGTTACACTACAGGTTATATTACTTATTATGACTTATTACTCCCTGGGAATAGTAATTAGTTACACTACTGGTTATAGTACTGATTACTCCTGGGAATAGTAATTAGTTTCACTACTGGTTATATTACTTATTACTCCCTGGGAATAGTAATTAGTTACACTACTGGTTATAGTACTGATTACTCCCTGGGAATAGTAATTAGTTACACTACTGGTTATTGTACTTATTACTCCCTGGGAATAGTAATTAGTTACACTACTGGTTCTAGTACTTATTACTCCTTGGGAATAGTAATTAGTTACATTACTGGTTATAGTACTTATTACTCCCCTGGGAATAGTAATTAGTTACATTACTGGTTATAGTACTGATTACTCCCTTGGAATAGTAATTAGTTACACTACTAGTTATAATACTTATTACTCTCTGGGAATAGTAATTAGTTACACTACTGGTTATAGTACTGATTACTCCTTGAGAATAGTAATTAGTTACACTACTGGTTATAGTACTTATTACTCCCTGGGAATAGTAATTAGTTACACTACTGGTTATAGTACTGATTACTCCCTGGGAATAGTAATTAGTTACACTACTGGTTATAGTACTGATTACTCCCTGGGAATAGTAATTAGTTTCACTACTGGTTATATTACTTATTACTCCCTGGGAATAGTAATTAGTTACACTACTGGTTATAGTACTGATTACTCCCTGGGAATAGTAATTAGTTACACTACTGGTTATTGTACTTATTACTCCCTGGGAATAGTAATTAGTTACACTACTGGTTCTAGTACTTATTACTCCTTGGGAATAGTAATTAGTTACATTACTGGTTATAGTACTTATTACTCCCTGGGAATAGTAATTAGTTACATTACTGGTTATAGTACTGATTACTCCCTTGGAATAGTAATTAGTTACACTACTAGTTATAATACTTATTACTCTCTGGGAATAGTAATTAGTTACACTACTGGTTATAGTACTGATTACTCCTTGAGAATAGTAATTAGTTACACTACTGGTTATAGTACTTATTACTCCCTGGGAATAGTAATTAGTTACACTACTGGTTATAGTACTGATTACTCCCTGGGAATAGTAATTAGTTACACTACTGGTTATAGTACTGATTACTCCCTGGGAATAGTAATTAGTTACACTACTGGTTATAGTACTGATTACTCCCTGAGAATAGTAATTAGTTACACTACTGGTTATAGTACCTATTACTCCCTGGGAATAGTAATTAGTTTCACTACGGGTTATTGTACTTATTACTCCCTGGGAATAGTAATTAGTTACACTACTGGTTATAGTACTGATTACTCCTTGAGAATAGTAATTAGTTACACTACTGGTTATTGTACTTATTACTCCCTGGGAATAGTAATTAGTTAAGCTACTGGTTATAGTACTGATTACTCCCTGAGAATAGTAATTAGTTACACTACCGGTTATAGTACTTATTACTCCCTGGGAATAGTAATTAGTTACACTACCGGTTATAGTACTTATTATTACTTATTGCTCCCTAGGAATAGTAATTAGTTACACTACTGGTTACATTACTTATTATGACTTATTACTCCCTGGGAATAGTAATTAGTTACACTACTGTTTATAGTACTGATTACTCCCTGGGAATAGTAATTAGTGACACTACTGGTTATAGTACTTATTACTCCCTGGGAATAGTAATTAGTTACACTACTGGTTATAGTACTGATTACTCCCTGGGAATAGTAATTAGTTTCACTACTGGTTATATTACTTATTACTCCCTGGGAATAGTAATTAGTTACACTACTGGTTATAGTACTGATTACTCCCTGGGAATAGTAATTAGTTACACTACTGGTTATTGTACTTATTACTCCCTGGGAATAGTAATTAGTTACACTACTGGTTCTAGTACTTATTACTCCTTGGGAATAGTAATTAGTTACATTACTGGTTATAGTACTTATTACTCCCTGGGAATAGTAATTAGTTACATTACTGGTTATAGTACTGATTACTCCCTTGGAATAGTAATTAGTTACACTACTAGTTATAATACTTATTACTCTCTGGGAATAGTAATTAGTTACACTACTGGTTATAGTACTGATTACTCCTTGAGAATAGTAATTAGTTACACTACTGGTTATAGTACTTATTACTCCCTGGGAATAGTAATTAGTTACACTACTGGTTATAGTACTGATTACTCCCTGGGAATAGTAATTAGTTACACTACTGGTTATAGTACTGATTACTCCCTGAGAATAGTAATTAGTTACACTACTGGTTATAGTACCTATTACTCCCTGGGAATAGTAATTAGTTTCACTACGGGTTATTGTACTTATTACTCCCTGGGAATAGTAATTAGTTACACTACTGGTTATAGTACTGATTACTCCTTGAGAATAGTAATTAGTTACACTACTGGTTATTGTACTTATTACTCCCTGGGAATAGTAATTAGTTAAGCTACTGGTTATAGTACTGATTACTCCCTGAGAATAGTAATTAGTTACACTACTGGTTATTGTACTTATTACTCCCTGGGAATAGTAATTAGTTAAGCTACTGGTTATAGTACTGATTACTCCCTGAGAATAGTAATTAGTTACACTACCGGTTATAGTACTTATTACTCCCTGGGAATAGTAATTAGTTAAGCTACTGGTTATAGTACTGATTACTCCCTGAGAATAGTAATTAGTTACACTACTGGTTATAGTACTGATTACTCCCTGGGAATAGTAATTAGTTACACTACTGGTTATAGTACTGATTACTCCCTGGGAATAGTAATTAGTTACACTACTGGTTATAGGACTTTTTACTCCCTGTGAATAGTAATTAGTTACACTACTGGTTATTGTACTTATTACTCCCTGGGAATAGTAATTAGTTACACTACTGGTTATGGTACTGATTACTCCCTGAGAATAGTAATTAGTTACAGTACTGGTTATAGTACTGATTTTTCCCTTGGAATAGTAATTAGTTACACTACTGGCTATATTACTTATTACTCCCTGGGAATAGTAATTAGTTACACTACTGGCTATATTACTTATTACTCCCTGGGAATAGTAATTAGTTACACTACTGGTTATAGTACTGATTACTCCCTGAGAATAGTAATTAGTTACACTACTGGTTTTAGTACTGATTACTCCCTGGGAATAGTAATTAGTGACACTACTGGTTATATTACTTATCACTCCCTGGGAATAGTAATTAGTTACATTTACATTTTAGTCATTTAGCAGACGCTCTTATCCAGAGCGACTTACAGGATTAATTAGGGTTAAGTGCCTTGCTCAAGGGCACATCGACAGATTTTTCACCTAGTGGGCTCTGGGATTAGAACCAGCGACCTTTCGGTTACTGGCACTACGCTCTTAACCACTAAGCTACCTGCCGCCCCTACTGGTTATAGTACTGATTACTCCCTGAGAATAGTAATTAGTTACACTACTGGTTATAGTACTGATTACTCCCTGGGAATAGTAATTAGTTACACTACTGGTTATATTACTTATTACTCCCTTTGAATAGTAATTAGTTACACTACTGGTTATAGTACTGATTACTCCCTGAGAATAGTAATTAGTTACACTACTGGTTATAGTACTTATTACTCCCTGGGAATAGTAGTTAGTTACACTACTGGTTATAGTACTTATTACTCCCTGGGAATAGTAATTAGTTACACTACTGGTTACAGTACTGATTACTCCCTGGGAATAGTAATTAGTTACACTACTGGTTATAGGACTGATTACTCCCTGAGAATAGTAATTAGTTACACTACCGGTTATAGTACTTATTACTCCCTGGGAATAGTAATTAGTTACACTACCGGTTATAGTACTTATTATGACTTATTACTCCCTAAGAATAGTAATTAGTTACACTACAGGTTATATTACTTATTATGACTTATTACTCCCTGGGAATAGTAATTAGTTACACTACTGGTTATAGTACTGATTACTCCCTGGGAATAGTAATTAGTTTCACTACTGGTTATATTACTTATTACTCCCTGGGAATAGTAATTAGTTACACTACTGGTTATAGTACTGATTACTCCCTGGGAATAGTAATTAGTTACACTACTGGTTATTGTACTTATTACTCCCTGGGAATAGTAATTAGTTACACTACTGGTTCTAGTACTTATTACTCCTTGGGAATAGTAATTAGTTACATTACTGGTTATAGTACTTATTACTCCCTGGGAATAGTAATTAGTTACATTACTGGTTATAGTACTGATTACTCCCTTGGAATAGTAATTAGTTACACTACTAGTTATAATACTTATTACTCTCTGGGAATAGTAATTAGTTACACTACTGGTTATAGTACTGATTACTCCTTGAGAATAGTAATTAGTTACACTACTGGTTATAGTACTTATTACTCCCTGGGAATAGTAATTAGTTACACTACTGGTTATAGTACTGATTACTCCCTGGGAATAGTAATTAGTTACACTACTGGTTATAGTACTGATTACTCCCTGAGAATAGTAATTAGTTACACTACTGGTTATAGTACTGATTACTCCCTGGGAATAGTAATTAGTTACACTACTGGTTATAGTACTGATTACTCCCTGGGAATAGTAATTAGTTACACTACTGGTTATAGTACTGATTACTCCCTGAGAATAGTAATTAGTTACACTACTGGTTTTAGTACTGATTACTCCCTGGGAATAGTAATTAGTGACACTACTGGTTATATTACTTATCACTCCCTGGGAATAGTAATTAGTTACATTTACATTTTAGTCATTTAGCAGACGCTCTTATCCAGAGCGACTTACAGGATTAATTAGGGTTAAGTGCCTTGCTCAAGGGCACATCGACAGATTTTTCACCTAGTGGGCTCTGGGATTAGAACCAGCGACCTTTCGGTTACTGGCACTACGCTCTTAACCACTAAGCTACCTGCCGCCCCTACTGGTTATAGTACTGATTACTCCCTGAGAATAGTAATTAGTTACACTACTGGTTATAGTACTGATTACTCCCTGGGAATAGTAATTAGTTACACTACTGGTTATATTACTTATTACTCCCTTTGAATAGTAATTAGTTACACTACTGGTTATAGTACTGATTACTCCCTGAGAATAGTAATTAGTTACACTACTGGTTATAGTACTTATTACTCCCTGGGAATAGTAGTTAGTTACACTACTGGTTATAGTACTTATTACTCCCTGGGAATAGTAATTAGTTACACTACTGGTTACAGTACTGATTACTCCCTGGGAATAGTAATTAGTTACACTACTGGTTATAGGACTGATTACTCCCTGAGAATAGTAATTAGTTACACTACCGGTTATAGTACTTATTACTCCCTGGGAATAGTAATTAGTTACACTACCGGTTATAGTACTTATTATGACTTATTACTCCCTAAGAATAGTAATTAGTTACACTACAGGTTATATTACTTATTATGACTTATTACTCCCTGGGAATAGTAATTAGTTACACTACTGGTTATAGTACTGATTACTCCCTGGGAATAGTAATTAGTTTCACTACTGGTTATATTACTTATTACTCCCTGGGAATAGTAATTAGTTACACTACTGGTTATAGTACTGATTACTCCCTGGGAATAGTAATTAGTTACACTACTGGTTATTGTACTTATTACTCCCTGGGAATAGTAATTAGTTACACTACTGGTTCTAGTACTTATTACTCCTTGGGAATAGTAATTAGTTACATTACTGGTTATAGTACTTATTACTCCCTGGGAATAGTAATTAGTTACATTACTGGTTATAGTACTGATTACTCCCTTGGAATAGTAATTAGTTACACTACTAGTTATAATACTTATTACTCTCTGGGAATAGTAATTAGTTACACTACTGGTTATAGTACTGATTACTCCTTGAGAATAGTAATTAGTTACACTACTGGTTATAGTACTTATTACTCCCTGGGAATAGTAATTAGTTACACTACTGGTTATAGTACTGATTACTCCCTGGGAATAGTAATTAGTTACACTACTGGTTATAGTACTGATTACTCCCTGAGAATAGTAATTAGTTACACTACTGGTTATAGTACCTATTACTCCCTGGGAATAGTAATTAGTTTCACTACGGGTTATTGTACTTATTACTCCCTGGGAATAGTAATTAGTTACACTACTGGTTATAGTACTGATTACTCCTTGAGAATAGTAATTAGTTACACTACTGGTTATTGTACTTATTACTCCCTGGGAATAGTAATTAGTTAAGCTACTGGTTATAGTACTGATTACTCCCTGAGAATAGTAATTAGTTACACTACCGGTTATAGTACTTATTACTCCCTGGGAATAGTAATTAGTTACACTACCGGTTATAGTACTTATTATTACTTATTGCTCCCTAGGAATAGTAATTAGTTACACTACTGGTTACATTACTTATTATGACTTATTACTCCCTGGGAATAGTAATTAGTTACACTACTGGTTATAGTACTGATTACTCCCTGGGAATAGTAATTAGTGACACTACTGGTTATAGTACTTATTACTCCCTGGGAATAGTAATTAGTTACACTACTGGCTATTTTACTGATTACTCCCTGGGAATTGTAATTAGTTACACTACTGGTTATAGTACTTATTATTACTTATTACTTAGTACTCATGTTCTATAAGAGTTATGACTAAAAACACGATACATAATGGATACTGTATGTGTTTGGGTACTGTCTATCCGGATGTGATGTACATCCGGTGACTATATTGTTGCTATGTAACTACTGTGAAGAAAATAAAGAGTGAAATGCCATGTATGTAACGTGTGGAACATGTATGTAACATGTGTAGAATGTACATGTAACATGTGTAGAACATGTATGTAACGTGTATGTAACATGTGTAGAATGTACATGTAACATGTGTAGAACATGTATGTAACATGTGTAGAATGTACATGTAACATTTGTAGAACATGTATGTAACGTGTATGTAACGTGTGTAGAATATACATGTAACATGAGTAGAACATGTATGTAACGTGTATGTAACATGTGTAGAATGTACATGTAACATGTGTAGAACATGTATGTAACGTGTATGTAACATGTGTAGAATGTACATGTAACATGTGTAGAACATGTATGTAACATGTGTAGAATGTACATGTAACATGTGTAGAATGTACATGTAACATGTGTAGAACATGTATGTAACATTGTAACGACAAAAAGAAAAAGATGTAAAAAAGAAAAAAGAAATGATTTTTGTCCTCCGAAGAGGTGGATGGGCTAATAAAAAACAACGTTACATAACATAGGCAAAAGCTAAAACTGTAGGCTATGTTCATTAGGCCTGCAGATATCAAATCACAGAGCATTGAGGGAAAGGATATAAACACTGTCCAGGCCTACCTGGACTACGGCATCGGGCCGGCCAGCTGTCATTCCAGAGAGACCGTCCTTCAGCGCCAGTGTCTTGGACATCAACAGTTCCAGGGTTTCCAGGGCTGCTGACATTTTTCATCTCCCTCACTAAAGCAGTTAGTACTAGTGTGTGTGTGTGTAAACAGGACGTTGGTGAGAGGACGTCTGACTCAGGACGAAAACTATTAGCATCTGGGACAGGGGATTTTTTTTATATTGTGACAACAGAGAGGGAACAATAATCAAATATTTATTTGGATCAATAACTGCAACAGGAAGGGAATGATAGCAAAAGTAACGAAGTACTGATGACCTATCTTTGATCAGTAACTGTATTATTATTACTCAAATTGGAACAGTACTCGTTACCGCAAAAAGTAATATTATTACTGTAACATTACCCCAACACTGCTCAGGAAAAACCCTGTATCTCTCCTTCTCTCCCTCTCTCCTTCTCTCCCTGTCTCCTTCTCTCCCTGTCTCCTTCTCTCCCTCTCTCCTCTCCCTTTCTCCTTCTCTCCCTCTCTCCTTCTCTCCCTCTCTCCTTCTCTCCCTCTCTCCTTCTCTCCCTTTCTCCCTTTCTCCTTCTCTCCTTCTCTCCTTCTCTCCCTCTCTCCTTCTCTCCCTCTCTCCTTCTCTCCCTCTCTCCTTCTCTCCCTTTCTCCTTCTCTCCCTCTCTCCTTCTCTCCCTCTCTCCTTCTCTCCCTTTCTCCCTTTCTCCTTCTCACCTTCTCTCCTTCTCTCCCTCTCTCCTTCTCTCCCTTTCTCCTTCTCTCCCTCTCTCCTTCTCTCCCTCTCTCCTTCTCTCCCTTTCCCTTTCTCCTTCTCTCCCTCTCTCCTTCTCTCCCTCTCTCCTTCTCTCCCTCTCTCCTTCTCTCCTTCTCTCCCTCTCGCCTTCTCTCCCTCTCTCCTTTATTTTCTCCCTCCTTTCCCCCTCTCTTTCTCCATCTTTCAAATGTTGATTTGATTTGATTTATCTCTACATCTCCTGGCTAACTTCTCGAAGGCCCTCTCCTCTCCAGCCTCTCCTGTTGTCTCTGTCTCAGTGCTGCAAGACTGGCTTTCTGGCTGCCCAGTTAAGACAACACTGTGTCATCCTGAGGGCTCTCTGTGGCCCCTACCGACCCCTACCGGCCCCTGGCCCATCACACTCCACTTGGCCCTGCTTCGGCCGCCTCTCATCTCCCCTAACACAGCCTGACACAGAGCTTTGAAGCTGGGGAGGCGGTGTGGACCTGGGCGCGGCCCAATAATAGCAACCTGATCCTCAGATGACGCACGCTAACACGGCCATGGATGATGGACAAAGGAAGGGGAGAGGAGGAGAGGAGGAGAGGAGGAGAGGAGGAGAGGAGGAGCCCCTCGCCTCGCTCATTTGGTGTGTACCTAAGAGGGTTGCTGTCCTGCCTCTCACTGTTTGTTGAGGAGCTCTGTGAGAAAAGGTATGCAGTTTCTGTTGAGAAGAGGGCGGGAAAGAGAGGGGTGAGGGAGGGAGAGGGGTGAGGGAGGAGAGGGTGAGGGAGGGAGGTGTGTCAGGATGGTTCAGGTTTCAAGCTTTAATGTCACATGCACAAGTACAGTGAAATGCCTTTCTTGTAAACTCAAAACCCAACAATGCAATGATCAGTAACAATGTGATACTAGAAAAAAAAAACAATGAAGAAATATGAAGAACACAATAAGTAAGGAAGTAAGCATACTATATACAGGGTCAGTTCAATACCATATTAACAATGTGCAGGGATACTGGAGGGATGGAGGTAGATATGTATAGGGGTAAGCATACTATATACAGGGTCAGTTCAATACCATATTAACAATGTGCAGGGATACTGGTGATAGAGGTAGATATGTATAGGGGTAAGGTGACTAGGCATCAGGATATAAGATAAACAGAGTAGCAGCAGCTTGTATGTGAGTGGGTGTGCGTGTGTAGAGTCAGCATAAATGTATGTGCATATTATGTGTGTGTGAGCAAATGATGGAGTGACAGTGTGTGTGAGTGTGTAGGGCCCTGTGAGTGTAAACAGAAACAGTGCAAATACTGAAATATAAGGTCAATAAAGATACAAGGTAAACTCAAATAATCCATGTAGCTAATCTGTTAGCTATTTATCAGTCTTATTGCTTGGGGATAGAAGCTGTTCAAGAGCCTGTTTGTGCCAGACTTGATGCACAGGTACCGCTTGCCGTGCGGAAGCAGAGAGAATAGTCTATGGCTTGGTTGGTTGGAGTCTTTAACGATTTCCCGGGCCTTCCTACCACACCGCCTGATATAGATGTCCGGGAGCTCGGCCCCAGTGATGTACTGGGCTGTCCGTACCACCCTCTGTAACGCCAATGCGATCGATGGGCGGTGCTGTTGCTGATGCAGCCAGTCAAGATGCTCTCAATGGTGCAGCTGTAGAACTTTTTAAGGATTTGAGGGCCCATGCCAAACTTTTTCAACCTCCTGAGGGGGAAGAGGTGCTGTCGCACCTTCTTCACGACTGTGCGAGTGTGTTTGGACCATTTTAGTGATTTGGACACCGAGGAACTTGAAGCTCTCGGCCTGCTCCGCTGCAGCCCCGTCGATGTGAATGGGGGCGTGCTCGCCCCCCCGTTTCCTGTAGTCCACGAGCAGCTCCTTGGTCTTACTGACGTTGAGGGAGAGGTTGTTGTTGTAGCGCTGTCAAGGTGACGTGTATGCGGTGAACGAATTTCAAGCGCAGGACACCAAGCTACTGGCAGACGTACTTTACTAGCACAGTAAAGGAACATACAAAACAAAACCTCCTAACAGGGAGGAACAATACGCGCATACAAACAGCAACTGCCGACCTCACGGAAAACAATCACACACAACAAACAATGAGAGACAGGGGTACTTAAAGGGAATACAATGTAACATAATGGGAAACAGGTGTAAACAATAAAGACCAAACAAGACAAACACCGAAACATCGATCGGTAGTAGCTAGTACTCCAGGGACGACGAACGCCGAAGCCTACCCGAGCAAGGAGGAGGAGCAGCCTCGGCTGAATCCGTGACAAGCGCGACACTGCCAGGCCACTGACCTCCTCCCTATAGGCTGACTCGTTGTCGCCGGTGATCAGGCCTACCACCGTTGTGTCGTCAGCAAACTTGATGATGGTGTTGGAGTCGTGCGTGGCCACGCAGTCGTGGGTGAACAGGGAGTACAGGAGGGGACTAAGCACACACCCCTGTGGGGCCCCTGTGTTGAGGGTCAGCATGGCAGAGATGACGTTGCCTACCCTCACCACCTGGGGTCGGCCCGTCAGGAAGTCCAGGGTCAAGTTGCAGAGGGAGGTGTTCAGACCCAGAGTCCTAAGCTTGGTGACGAGCTTGGAAGGGACAATGGTGTTGAACGCTGACCTGTAGTCAATGAACAGCATTCTGACATAGGTATTCCTGTTATCTAGATGGGTGAGGGCAGTGTGGAGAGCAATTGAGATTGCGTCATCTATGGATCTGTTGGGGGGCTATGCAAATTGGAGTGGGTCTAGGGTGTCTGGGATGGTGGAGTTAATATGTGCCATAACCAGCCTCTCAAAGCACTTCATGATTACAGAAGTGAGTGCTACAGGGCGGTAGTCATTGTGGCATGAAGCCTTAGAGTTATTGGGGACAGGAATGGTTGTGGTCATCTTAAAACATGTGGGGATTACAGACTGGGAGAGGTTGAAATGACCGTGAATTTGCCTGCCAGCTGTTCTGCGCATGCTCTGAGAACAATCCCTGGAATACTGCCGGGGCCCCGGAACCTTACGGGTGTTGACCTGATTAAAGACCTTTCTCACTTTGGCCTCGGAGATCCTCTGGGTCGGTGACGGCCTTCACACCCGGCACCTTTGTAATCCGTAATGGACTGTAGCCCTGCCACATGCGGCGGGTGTCGGAGTCTGTGTAATATGATTCCACCTTATTCCTATATTGTCCTTTTGCTCATTTGATGACTCTGCGGAGGTCATAGTGGGACTTCCTGTACATATTCCTGTCTTCGGCCGTAGCATCAGGGTTGTCTACGATAGCTCTGTGTGCGGTAGCCCTGCTCTTTAGTTTAGCGCCAACCTCTGTGTTAATCCAGGGCATTTTAATTGGGGAAGCAGCAAACCCTCACCGTGTGGACAACGTCGCTGATACATTTTCTAATGAAGCCGGTGATGGAGGTGGTTAGCTTGTCAATGTTATGGGCGGAGTCTCAAAACATATTCCAATCAGCGCTAGCAGTCCTGTCGCATAATCTCTGATTCTGGTGACCATTTCTCAACGGAGCGAGTCACGGGTACTTCCTGTTTGAGTTTCTGCTTGTAAACAGCAAGCAGGAGTACGGAGTCATGATCTGATTTGCCGAATGGCGGATGAGGGAGGGCCTTGTGTGATTGCTTGTGGGTAGGATAACAGTGGTCTAGGACTTTGTCGCCCCTAGTGTAGGGTTGGAGACGTGTTGATGGAAGTTGGGCATCACTTGTCTTAGTGACGCAGAATTAAAATCGCCGGCAACCAGAAAAGCAGCCAATGGATGTAGGTTTTCCTGCTTGTTTATAGCCTCGTACAGTTTGTTAAGCACCAGCTTGTTATTGTTTTTATCCTGTGGTGGAATGTATACAACAGTCACAATAACAGCTAAAAACTCCCTCGTGAGGTAGAAGGTATTCCAAGACGGGTAAACAGTGGGTCGACACTTTCACTGCGCTGGAGTTAGCACACCAGTTGGTGTTGATGTAGAGGCAAACCCCTCCCCCCTCGATTTCCCCGACCCCACTGTCCTGTCCGCCCGGTGAATGGAGAATCCATCGAGTTGGATAGCCATGGGGGATATCTTGTCCGAGATATGTTTCAGAAAAGCAGAGAATATTGAGAGTCCCGTTGGTAGCAAATCCACGATCAGAGGTCATCCATCTGTGATATGGTCATATGGACCAGGCATATGGCTGGATGGCACCTCATATGGACCAGGCAGGAATTATGCAAGACATGGGGGCAGGAGGTGCATGGAGGCCAAATAACAGGGTGAAAGAGGAAGAGGAGGTGTAGGTTGGCAGATGAGTTGAGATAGAGATGTATCAGTTGTGACTAAAACAGAGGAAGATGTATGACTTCTAAAACAGACAGGACACAGAGGAAGATGTATGACTTCTAAAACAGACAGGACACAGAGGAAGATGTATGACTTCTAAAACAGACAAGACACAGAGGAAGATGTATTACCTCTAAAACAGACAGGACATAGAGGAAGATGTATGACTTCTAAAACAGACAGGACACAGAGGAAGATGTATGACTTCTAAAACAGACAAGACACAGAGGAAGATGTATTA
>NC_059198.1:63935665-63943165 GCF_020615455.1 Coregonus clupeaformis | reverse complement strand
TACCCTACACCTCAGGAAAGATTGTGACCATACATCCCCAGACCCATACTGACTACCCTACACCTCAGGAAAGATTGGGAGAGCGATAGGGGGAGGGGGAGGACAGAGAAAGAGAGAGAGAGAGAAAGATAGATACTGAGAAAGAGAATTAGAGACAGACAAGAGAAACTGAGTGAGACCATGTGGACATTCCAGGGCCAGCTGTGGAGAGAGAGAGAGAGAGAGAGAGAGAGAGAGAGAGAGAGAGAGAGAGAGAGAGAGAGAGAGAAGCAGCAGCCAAGCTAATGAGAGAACCAGGAGATTGGCCCAGTATAGTTTAGTATGACAGACAGACCACAGCATCAGAACCCCTGGATAGCCTTTAACCAGAGCTCCCTCTTATCGACTACAGAATCACAAATACACAGAGGCTAGAATGCTGCGCTGGAGACACACACACACACACACATTCCACGGGCAGTCTCCCCTCTACCAGAGAGACATACAGGTGGTGAAGGGAGGGAGGGAGGTTGTGACGGAGGGAGGGGTCAAACAGCATCAATGACTGTAAACACAGCAGTAGAGAGCAGACATAACATGGCTACTGTTCTACTGTTCTACTGTTGTACTGTTGTACTGTTGTACTGTTGTGCTGTTGTACTATTCTACTGTTCTACTGTTCTACTATTATACTATTCTACTGTTCTACTATTCTACTGTTCTACTATTCTACTATTCTACTGTTCTACTGTTCTACTATTCTAATGTTCAACTATTCTACTATTCTGACTGTTAATCTCTCACTGATTATATGGAGCGGTTGGTGAATCCCTCCAGGGCCGTGTCTCAATAGTCATAAGCATCTTCCTCGGTTCCTCTCTTTGTTTCCTCTCCTTTATCGGCACTTATCTGACAGGACAGGACGGGTGGCGGAGGAAGAAATATGTATGATGATGTCTATGAAGCGCTTATATCTAATTCTGTATCAAGCGTTATGGAGGAAAGGAGACAAGGAGAGAGAGGAAGTCAAGGTAGAGTATTGAGATATGGCCCGACACTCTGCTGTCTGTCCAATTATAAACCACATTGAGTCCTGATTAACCATTATTTAACCATTAGATAAACTGGTCAATGGTTCAAGGGTCAGGTTCACTGTCTCAGAGTTTGCACAACAAAGGGTGTTGTTCATTGTGTGATTTAAAAGAAGAAAAGGTTTGTAAAAGTCCAGAAGGCAAAAAGTTCATTTTAGACTCAAGGCAAAGTTCACAGTGTCGACACCCGACCAAGACGTCACAAAACTTGATTTTGACAGAGAACACCCATTCATATGAACATTGGGGATTTAGCCATTGAGGAGCTTCAATTCTAAGAGACAGTTTATGGATTCTAATGAAACCATCGATTTGAACTTTTTCTCAGGGACGTTTGGGGGTTTGCACTTCAAAACATCACAAAACAAGCAGAGCTCTGTCTGAGTTTCATAAATGATGCGATCCCCAAAATATGTCTCCTTGGCACCCATAGTCATGTCTACGCAACCTTATTAGCCCTTTATCTCAGCCGTGTGACGACGACACCTGTCAACAGGTGACAATCCATGGGCAGAGGAGGGTTGGTTAGCCAGCAGAATGAACCAATCACAGGGCCTGTCTAGGGTGATGCTGTCTGGCAGTGATTTCCATTGGTCAGCCAGGTGTGGACGGTACATACTGTGTGTTCAGCCTACCTACCTACTGCAGCTGCAGAGCAGCAGCCCTGCACTCCTCAACTACTGGAACTTCTTGGTGACAGATGCAGCATTACGCTCAGCTGATAGATTAGAAGGTGTGAATGTCTACTGACACCGGTGGTGTAGCACAGTTTAATGATTATTTTTGCCACGGGGCAGAGAGAAAAATGTCCAGTTTTAAAGCTAATCTAATGCTATTTTACACATTTTGCCATGAGGCTAAGAGAAAATGTTGCTGTTTTATGGGCTCAGGGATTTTTGAAAGATAATAATATAAAATAAAAAATGTGTGTTAATGTTTTAAACAAAATCATAAAGTGCAACTAACTGGATGTATGTCAACTCCGTCAGACACCATAAAAGAAATTACATTTTTACAATTATTTCCCAACAAGTGTTTAAAGGACTTGATTGTTTAATTCTTACATTAGATTATTCTAATATGTAATAATACAAATCTCCAAACTTCTTTTTGTTTTGTTTTATAGCGCTATTAAACGCTCCAGGGATAATTTAAATGGACATTTTAAGGCCAAATAATGCAACAAACTCCACCATTAAAAAAAAGTTTCCCTGCCTGACAAGGATTGTCCTGACTGTCAAGAATCCCTGAGATAGTTTCCTGCCTGACAAGGACTGTCCTGACTGTCAAGAATCCCCGAAAGAGTTTCCTGCTATTCTAGACATTTTGCCATGAGGCTGAGAGAACATTTTGCAGTAAAAAAATTATAAATAAATCATGGCTTATGACGTGTTCATATGCTATCTGGGGGGCCCGACCTCCGGGGGAACCCCAACGGGGGGGGAGGGTGGGGGGGGGGTGTGCTACGCCAGTGACACACACACACACACACATTGGCAGCAACACTGGCAGCAGTTGGGCCACACATCCTGGAGCTGAAACAACAAGGCCAGAGGTTCTAGAGTTTCTAGAGGTTCTAGAGTTTCTAGAGGTTCTAGAAGTAAGCACACTCAGGTGGCATCTCAAATGGCACCCTATTCCCTACAAAGTGCACTACCTATTGAACCTGGTCTGAAGTAGTACACTACCTATTGTACCTGGTCTAAAGTAGTGCACTACCTATCGTACCTGGTCTAAAGTAGTACACTACCTATTGTACCTGGTCTAAAGTAGTACACTACCTATTGTACCTGGTCTGAAGTAGTACACTACCTATTGTACCTGGTCTAAAGTAGTACACTACCTATTGTACCTGGTCTAAAGTAATACACTACCTATTGTACCTGGTCTAAAGTAGTGCACTACCTATCGTACCTGGTCTAAAGTAGTGCACTACCTATTGTACCTGGTCTAAAGTAATACACTACCTATTGTACCTGGTCTGAAGTAGTACACTACCTATTGTACCTGGTCTAAAGTAGTACACTACCTATTGTACCTGGTCTAAAGTAGTACACTACCTATTGTACCTGGTCTAAAGTAGTACACTACCTATTGTACCTGGTCTAAAGTAATGCACTACCTATCGTAGCTGGTCTAAATTAGTACACTACCTATCGTACCTGGTCTAAAGTAGTACACTACCTATCGTACCTGGTCTAAAGTAGTACACTACCTATTGTACCTGGTCTAAAGTAATACACTACCTATTGTACCTGGTCTAAAGTAGTACACTACCTATTGTACCTGGTCTAAAGTAGTACACTACACAGGAAATAGGGTGCCATTTGGGACGCAGGCCCAGTCTTTGGGAAGAGCAGTCAGCCTGTGGTGCTGAACCATTGTGCCAGTGTGTGTCAGTGTGTTTGTGTGTGTGTGTGTGTGTCAGTGTGTGTCAGTGTGTGTGTCTGTGTGTGTGTCAGTGTGTGTGTGTGTGTGTGTGTGTGTGTGTGTGTGTGCCTGTGGTGCTGAACCATTGTGTCAGTGTTTACCACACACACATATCACCACACACACATCGCCACACACACATCGCCACACACACATCACAACACACACATTGCTCACGCCTTCTTCAACAGACACGGGTGAGACAGGCGGCTTGCTGATTCAGCCCTAGAGTGCTGGAGGTGTGTGTGGTGTATGTATGTGTGTGTGTGTGTCTAGGTGGGTTAAGCTAACTGCCACAGTCAGGGAGGTGCAGAATGATATATCTGGTGGAATGCCAAACCAGAACTCTACTGTACAATACATCAACCAGCTGTTTGCATGTAGATATTTCTCATCATCAGGTTAGGTACTTTTCCCTTGAGATGCACAAACAATAGGAGTGGATGTAAAGTGGATTATGAATTATGAATGTCTCATTTATGGAGCTCACGTTCAGAAGTAGGCCTCTGTTATGTGTTCCTAGTTGATACTCCCCACCCACACGTTATCTGTTGCTGTGTGGTTGAGACGGGTATTTAGTTTCTGTTTTCTTATGTTTACTTCCTAATGAACAGGACCCAGGTCTGGAGGAGTGACTAAAACTAGTTCATACTGGATTCCTCTCAGGGCCTATACTGCAGCCCTGCAACCACTCAGTTGGGGCTGAGGCAGTACAGATCAACCAATCAACCAACCACAGCTCTTCAAAGCTTCTCTTTGTGGCATGCGACCACAGCTCCACACAGGCCTGGGGCTTCTGGAGGTTTCCGGCTAGCAGAACAGAGCAGAGCCACACTCCGATCTGGCTGTGTGTGTGTGTGTGTATGTGTGTGTGTATGTGTGTGTATGTGTATGCGTGTGTGTGTGTATGTGTGTGTGTGCGTGCATTTGTGCGTGTGTGTGTTCTGATCTAATCGTCCACAGACCAAAGCTGGAGTCCATGTGTGCCGGGGGGGGGGGGGGCCAACACCACCACATCAGAGTCACAGCCAGACCCTGGTTTCAGTGTCCACCATGTCACAGAGTCACAGCCAGCTGCTGGTTTCAGTGTCCACCGCATTACAGAGTCACAGCCAGCTGCTGGTTTCAGTGTCCACCACGTCACAGTCACAGCCAGACCCTGGTTTCAGTGTCCACCACGTCACAGAGTCAAAGCCAGCCCCTGGTTTCAGTCACCACCGCATCACAGAGTCACAGCCAGACCCTGGTTTCAGTGTCCACCGCATCACAGAGTCACAGCCAGCCGCTGGTTTCAGTGTCCACCGCATCACAGAGTCACAGCCAGCCGCTGGTTTCAGTGTCCACCACATCACAGAGTCACAGCCAGCCGCTGGTTTCAGTGTCCACCACATCACAGAGTCACAGCCTGACCCTGGTTTCAGTGTCCACCGCATCACTGAGTCACAGCCAGCCGCTGGTTTCAGTGTCCACCGCATCACAGAGTCACAGCCAGCCGCTGGTTTCAGTGTCCACCGCATTACAGAGTCACAGCCAGCCGCTGGTTTCAGTGTCCACCACATTACAGAGTCACAGCCAGACCCCGGTTTCAGTGTCCACCACGTCACAGTCACAGCCAGACCCTGGTTTCAGTGTCCACCACGTCACACAGTCACAGCCAGACCCTGGTTTCAGTGTCCACCACATCACAGAGTCACAGCCAGCCGCTGGTTTCAGTGTCCACCACGTCACAGAGTCACAGCCTGACCCTGGTTTCAGTGTCCACCGCATTACAGAGTCACAGCCAGCCGCTGGTTTCAGTGTCCACCATGTCACAGTCACAGCCAGCCGCTGGTTTCAGTGTCCACCACATCACAGAGTCACAGCCAGCCGCTGGTTTCAGTGTCCACCGCATTACAGAGTCACAGCCAGCTGCTGGTTTCAGTGTCCACCATGTCACAGTCACAGCCAGCCGCTGGTTTCAGTGTCCACCGCATTACAGAGTCACAGCCAGCCGCTGGTTTCAGTGTCCACCACATCACAGAGTCACAGCCAGACCCTGGTTTCATTGTCCACCACATCACAGTCACAGCCAGACCCTGGTTTCAGTGTCCACCACGTCACAGTCACAGCCAGACCCTGTTTTCAGTGTCCACCACATCACAGAGTCATAGCCAGCCCCCGGTGGTTTCCGCCACAGCAGAGTGTGATGTGTGATCTACCTCAACAGCCTACAGTCTGTCTCCGCCCCCTTCTCTCATCCCACTCCTCTCCCACCCCTTCTTCCTTCCTTTATCCCCAACCATATACAGTGGGGAAAAAAAGTATTTAGTCAGCCACCAATTGTGCAAGTTCTCCCACTTAAAAAGATGAGAGAGGCCTGTAATTTTCATCATAGGTACACGTCAACTATGACAGACAAAATGAGGGAAAAAAATCCAGAAAATCTCATTGTAGGATTTTTTATGAATTTATTTGCAAATTCTGGTGGAAAATAAGTATTTGGTCAATAACAAAAGTTTCTCAATACTTTGTTATATACCCTTTGTTGGCAATGACACAGGTCAAACGTTTTCTGTAAGTCTTCACAAGGTTTTCACACACTGTTGCTGGTATTTTGGCCCATTCCTCCATGCAGATCTCCTCTAGAGCAGTGATGTTTTGGGGCTGTCGCTGGGCAACACGGACTTTCAACTCCCTCCAAAGATTTTCTATGGGGTTGAGATCTGGAGACTGGCTAGGCCACTCCAGGACCTTGAAATGCTTCTTACGAAGCCAATCCTTTGTTGCCCGGGCGGTGTGTTTGGGATCATTGTCATGCTGAAAGACCCAGCCACGTTTCATCTTCAATGCCCTTGCTGATGGAAGGAGGTTTTCACTCAAAATCTCACGATACATGGCCCCATTCATTCTTTCCTTTACACGGATCAGTCGTCCTGGTCCCTTTGCAGAAAAACAGACCCAAAGCATGATGTTTCCACCCCCATGCTTCACAGTAGGTATGGTGTTCTTTGGATGCAACTCAGCATTCTTTGTCCTCCAAACACGACGAGTTGAGTTTTTACCAAAAAAGTAATATTTTGGTTTCATCTGACCATATGACATTCTCCCAATCCTCTTCTGGATCATCCAAATGCACTCTAGCAAACTTCAGACGGGCCTGGACATGTACTGGCTTAAGCAGGGGGACACGTCTGGCACTGCAGGATTTGAGTCCCTGGAGGCGTAGTGTGTTACTGATGGTAGGCTTTGTTACTTTGGTCCCAGCTCTCTGCAGGTCATTCACTAGGTCCCCCCGTGTGGTTCTGGGATTTTTCCTCACCGTTCTTGTGATCATTTTGACCCCACGGGGTGAGATCTTGCGTGGAGCCCCAGATCGAGGGAGATTATCAGTGGTCTTGTATGTCTTCCATTTCCTAATAATTGCTCCCACAGTTGATTTCTTCAAACCAAGCTGCTTACCTATTGCAGATTCAGTCTTCCCAGCCTGGTGCAGGTCTACAATTTTGTTTCTGGTGTCCCTTGACAGCTCTTTGGTCTTGGCCATAGTGGAGTTTGGAGTGTGACTGTTTGAGGTTGTGGACAGGTGTCTTTTATACTGATAACAAGTTCAAACAGGTGCCATTAATACAGGTAAAGAGTGGAGGACAGAGGAACCTCTTAAAGAAGAAGTTACAGGTCTGTGAGAGCCAGAAATCTTGCTTGTTTGTAGGTGACCAAATAATTATTTTCTACCATAATTTGCAAATAAATTCATAAAAAATCCTACAATGTGATTTTCTGGATATTTTTTTCTCAATTTGTCTGTCATAGTTGACGTGTACCTATGATGAAAATTACAGGCCTCTCTCATCTTTTTAAGTGGGAGAACTTGCACAATTGGTGGCTGACTAAATACTTTTTTTCCCCACTGTACATGAGAGGGGAGAGAGAGGAGAGAGGAAGGAGATAGAGTGGAGTGAGGGAGAAGGAAGGAGAGAGAGTGGAGCTAGGGAGAAGGAAGGAGAGAGAGTGGAGCAAGGGA
>NC_059198.1:63833165-63930665 GCF_020615455.1 Coregonus clupeaformis | reverse complement strand
GTAACATTTACTAAAGACAAGGCAGTAACATTTACTAAAGACAAGGCAGCAACATTTACTAAAGACAAGGCAGTAACATTTACTAAAGACAAGGCAGTAACATTTACTAAAGACAAGGCAGTAGCATTTACTAAAGGCAAGGCAGTAACATTTACTAAAGACAAGGCAGTAACATTTACTAAAGACAAGGCAGTATAATTTACTAAAGACAAGGCAGTAACATTTACTAAAGACAAGGCAGTACAATTTACTAAAGACAAGGCAGTAACATTTACTAAAGACAAGGCAGTAGCATGTACTAAAGACAAGGCAGTAGAATGTACTAAAGACAAGGCAGTAGCATTTACTAAAGACAAGGCAGTAGAATTTACTAAAGACAAGGCAGTAGCATTTACTAAAGGCAAGGCAGTAGCATTTACTAAAGACAAGGCAGTAGAATTTACTAAAGACAAGGCACTAACATTTACTAAAGACAAGGCAGTAGAATTTACTAAAGACAAGACAGTAACATTTACTAAAGACAAGGCAGTAACATTTACTAAAGACAAGGCAGTAGCATTTACTAAAGACAAGGCAGTAACATTTACTAAAGACAAGGCAGTAGCATTTACTAAAGACAAGGCAGTAGCATTTACTAAAGACAAGGCAGTAGCATTTACTAAAGACAAGGCAGTAACATTTACTAAAGACAAGGCAGTAACATTTACTAAAGACAAGGCGTAGCATTCACTAAACAGGTCAACACATAGTGTGTGTCTCAAATGGCACCCTATTCCCTATATAGTGCACTACTTTTGACCAGGTTCCAACGGGGAGTAGTGCACTATACAGGGAATAGGGTGCCATTTGGGATGCAGCCATGGGTTTAATTTTGGGCGTTTTATTGAGCCTGTCTGGAGTGCCAATTGAGCAGGGGTTTGCACTTTTGGGACTATTCCATTGATTCCATTTCGCCAGACAAATTCAATCAAGCACAGATTAAGTATTTCAACGAAAAGGAATACTATTTGAACCCAGGTCTGGAGGCCAAAAGAAAAAACATTTTTCTGGGTTGAAATTGTGTTTTTCTCCAGCATGTTGAAATAAACCCTGAAAAGTCAGTTGAGGTAACAGAAAAGACAAGAGCATTTCGAACACAGACATTGAGCTGTCTCTCTCTCTGATGTTAACCAGACATGACCGAACACTGACCACAACCACGATTCAGACATTTTATTTCTTTTTACACACAGACAGACAGACAAACAAATGTGAGAAATGTGCAGATGTCTGAAATAACATTTCCCTGGCCTAATGTCCCTTAGAGAATGTAGAATAGTGTGCAGAGGTCTGAAATAACATTTCCCTGGCATAACGTCCCTTAGAGAATGTAGAATAGTGTGCATAGGTCTGAAATAACATTTCCCTGGCCTAATGTCCCTTAGAGAATGTATAAAGAGAGAAGCGTTGTACAGCCAGCTGGGCCAAACTCACTATACTCCTTGTATATTCACATACAAAGACATGCCTGTATCTGAACACTTCCCTGATGTCCTTCTATGAATGTCCTATAAAGTGAAAAGCATTTTTACAGCCACCTGTACAGATGCTTCCAAACCAGCAAAGGGCTGCAATGGTGAAGTGTCTGGGAGTACTGGTGAAGACCATAGATCTCATTCATATAAGTGACTAACACCAGACCACTGTAACCCTAACCTGAGCAATTGTATTTAATTGAGTCCACACACACAAACCCTGACCAATAGTATATCACTGGGTCAAGGTCAGAGGTTAGGGGTCAAGACTTGACCTCTTGGATCAGGTCATTCTAGAACCCTGAAAGACAAACTAACAAGCTCTCTCTCAATTCAATTTCAGGGCTTTATTGGCATGGGAAGCGTATGTTAACATTACCAAAGCAAGTGAAGTAGCTCTCTCTCTCTCTCTCTCTCTCTCTCTCTCTCTCTCTCTCTCTCTCTCTCTCTCTCTCTCTCAAGCATGACCACTTGTCTAACTGCAACAGGAAACATGGAACCAACAGGAAACCCCCTTGTGAACTGATCACATAATCACATGTTTAACCACATGCTGTCTGAAGATGGTGTTTGTGTTGTGTATCTGAAGATGGTTCAGCTAGGAGATACTGTTGTTTTAACTATTTGTTGGTCAAGACTCCACAGGTATCACATATGATAAATAAATTTTCTGAGATGCATGCATCTCAGCGCATGACTGCAAAAGAAGCCGACCTGGAACGTCACCAGGTAGTTAATCCAGTGCTGTTAAAGGCCTTAGGGCTTGATTCAATCCGATCAAGTTTTGTCCATTATACACGATTTGAAGACTGCATATGTCGGCTCAATTGGAAATGACCTTCAAATGTCAATTGCGCGGATCTTCCGTGGTCTGTATTGAATCTAGGCCTTAGTCTCGTGTCCGTCACACGACCTGCATGGTGGAAAACGTCCCTGAGGACCTGCCAGACAGACACACTGAGCTGACTCTGACAGATGACAGCAGAGATAGAAACAGACGATCAGCGGAAAATATGACTCAGTCATAATAACACCTGCTAGATAAAGAACAATGACCTTCTGCACTCTACAGTTCTAATGATGTCATCAATTCCACAGAGTCAAATAGAACACACGCTGCATTCAACTCTGTTGATGTCACCAACACTGAATAATTTTGGTCTTCCCAAATTTATGTGACATCAGCTTCTTTATATTTTTACAGAGTCAAATAGAACACATGCTCTCTCTTGTTAATCTTTTATTTATTTAACCTTTATTACCAACCAGGGCTGAAAAGCATTACTGACAGTCTATCTACCTATGGAGAAACAAGATGAGTCTGAGATGAATAGATGACATCAACATAGATGAATAGATGATATCAACATAGATGAATAGATGACATCAACATAGATGAATAGATGACATCAACATAGATTAATAGATGACATCAACATAGATTAATAGATGACATCAACATAGATTAATAGATTACATCAACATAGATTAATAGATGACATCAACATTGATTAATAGATCACATCAACATAGATGAATAGATGACATCAACATAGATTAATAGATGACATCAACATAGATGAATAGATGACATCAACATAGATGAATAGATGACATCAACATAGATTAATAGATGACATCAACATAGATTAATAGATGACATCAACATAGATGAATAGATGACATCAACATAGATTAATAGATGACATCAACATAGATGAATAGATGACATCAACATAGATTAATAGATGACATCAACATAGATTAATAGATGACATCAACATAGATTAATAGATGACATCAACATAGATTAATAGATCACATCAACATAGATTAATAGATGACATCAACATAGATTAATAGATGACATCAACATCGATTCATTGATGACATCAACATATATTAATAGATTACTTCATTCAGTTGAACTGTAGAATGTCTTGGTTTCTATCTGTATTGATGTCATCTACACTGACTCATCTTGGTTTCTATCTGTATTGATGTCGTCTACACTGACTCATCTTGGTTTCTATCTGTATTGATGTCGTCTACACTGACTCATCTTGGTTTCTATCTGTATTGATGTCGTCTACACTGACTCATCTTGGTTTCTATCTGTATTGACGTCATCTACACTGACTCATCTTGGTTTCTATCTGTATTGATGTCATCTACACTGACTCACCTTGGTTTCTATCTGTATTGATGTAATCTACACTGACTCATCTTGGTTTCCCCCAACTAGACTTCACATCAGCTGTTTTTTTTATCCAGAGCCCTGGTTGGTCCTGTATGTGAGGCTCAGTTTGTACAGACGTGGCGCTAGCAATGCCAAGATCACAGGTTCAATTAGTGCAAGTATCACATACTCATACCTCGACTGTATGCACTCAATGGCTGCTTCCCAAATGGTATCCTATAAACCATATAAGGAATAGGGGACCATTTGGGACGCAGTCGACATAGTGCTACTGTTGGGTAAAAGCATCTGCCTAGTGGCATATGTTAGCAGTATAATATTAGTAGCTAAGTGGTATACAGTATATTAGTAGTATAATATTAGTAACTACGTGGTATACAGTATATTAGTAGTATAATATTAGTAGCTAAGTGGTATACAGTATATTAGTAGTATAATATTAGTAGCTACGTGGTATACAGTATATTAGTAGTATAATATTAGTAGCTAAGTGGTATACAGTATATTAGTAGTATAATATTAGTAGCTAAGTGGTATACAGTATATTAGTAGTATAATATTAGTAGCTACGTGGTATACAGTATATTAGTAGTATAATATTAGTAGCTAAGTGGTATACAGTATATTAGTAGTATAATATTAGTAGCTAAGTGGTATACAGTATATTAGTAGTATAATATTAGTAGCTACGTGGTATACAGTATAATAGTAGTATAATATTAGTAGCTAAGTGGTATACAGTATATTAGTTGTATTTTTCTGTCTTCCTGAGTTCTCTACATTACACACTGTCCACTGAGGCTGAACTGTTCTCTCCCTCTCAGAGTTCATATGACAGCTGAACTGTTCTCTCCCCCTCAGAGTTCATATGACAGCTGAACTGTTCTCTCCCCCTCAGAGTTCATATGACAGCTGAACTGTTCTCTCCCCCTCAGAGTTCATATGACAGCTGAACTGTTCTCTCCCCCTCAGAGTTCATATGACAGGTGAACTGTTCTCTCACCCTCAGAGTTCATATGACAGCTGAACTGTTCTCTCCCCCTCAGAGTTCATATGACAGCTGAACTGTTCTCTCACCCTCAGAGTTCATATGACAGCTGAACTGTTCTCTCCCCATCAGAGTTCATATGACAGCTGAACTGTTCTCTCCTCCTCATAGTTCATATGACAGCTGAACTGTTCTCTCACCCTCAGAGTTCATATGACAGCTGAACTGTTCTCTCACCCTCAGAGTTCATATGACAGCTGAACTGTTCTCTCCCCCTCAGAGTTCATATGACAGCTGAACTGTTCTCTCACCCTCAGAGTTCATATGACAGCTGAACTTTTCTCTCACCCTCAGAGTTCATATGACAGCTGAACTGTTCTCTCCCCATCAGAGTTCATATGACAGCTGAACTGTTCTCTCCCCCTCAGAGTTCATATGACAGCTGAACTGTTCTCTCACCCTCAGAGTTCATATGACAGCTGAACTGTTCTCTCCCCCCTCAGAGTTCATATGACTATGACAGGTGACCTGCTCTCTCACCCTCAGAGTTCATATGACAGCTGAACTGTTCTCTCCCCCTCAGAGTTCATATGACAGCTGAACTGTTCTCTCCCCCTCAGAATTCATATGACAGCTGAACTGTTCTCTCCTCCTCAGAGTTCATATGACAGCTGAACTGTTCTCTCCCCCTCAGAGTTCATATGACAGCTGAACTGTTCTCTCACCCTCAGAGTTCATATGACAGCTGAACTGTTCTCTCCCCCTCAGAGTTCATATGACAGCTGAACTGTTCTCTCCCCCCTCAGAGTTCATACGACAGGTGACCTGCTCTCTCACCCTCAGAGTTCATATGACAGCTGAACTGTTCTCTCCCCCTCAGAGTTCATATGACAGCTGAACTGTTCTCTCCCCCTCAGAGTTCATATGACAGCTGAACTGTTCTCTCCTCCTCAGAGTTCATATGACAGCTGAACTGTTCTCTCCCCCTCAGAGTTCATATGACAGCTGAACTGTTCTCTCCCCCTCAGAGTTCATATGACAGGTGACCTGCTCTCTCCCCCTCAGAGTTCATACGTCATGATTTATGATTTCATCTAATTGAATAAATGCTTTTTGGAAAGAAGGGCTATCCTTCTTAATTTCATCCATCCTTAAAAGGGTTATTTTTTTATTCTCTGTTTTTTATGGAATGTCAGTTGGAGGGGGCAGATAATGAAATACAAAATACTAACTCAACGAAATGAAAAAATTGAAAATGGAACAATAATAGTAATCCAAGCCAAAAACTAATAATAAAAAAGTCAACATTTCATAAGCAATTACTGAGATCAACAGAGAACCTGATCGGACCAGATCTCACCAGCAGGGAATGGTTTGATGGTGTCATACCCCATGACATCCAATCACATTGAGAGTCTGACCTCGCTGTTACCCGGCCAACTCCCTCAGCCAATAAGCATGGTTAGGAGACCAGTTGGGTCCAGGGTTGGCCCACAGCACCAGAATAGGCGTGTGGGGGCCGCTGGTGCTTTCCTTCCCCTGTCTTAGTCACAGCCCTGGCCCAAACCCAGTTCTTTCACCAGCCCCAGCCTGGTCCTATAGCAACACCTCTGTCCCCAGCCTGTTCCTATAGCAACACCTCTGGCCCCAGCTTGGTCCTATAGCAACACCTCTGTCTCCCGCCTGGTCCTATAGCAACACCTCTGGCCCCAGCCTGTTCCTATAGCAACACATCTGGCCCCAGCCTGTTCCTATAGCACCCCCTCCCCAGGGCCCACCCCAAGCTCCAACCCCCCAGCCCTTTCTTCACCCGAGCCCCTACCCCATCCCAAGATCCTGCCCCTGCCCTGAGCCTCAACTAGGGTTTCAAAATTCCGGTAACTTTCCCCCAAATTCCCACGTTTTCAAGAAATCCTGTCTAAAGGATTCCAGATGTTTTGCTTATATCCTCCTGATCCCAGTAATCTTCCAACTGGGATTTGGGAAAAATTGGGAAAGTTACCAGAATTTTGCGACCCTAACCTCAACCCTCCGCCCCTAGCCTCACCCGTGGCATGTTTGGCTTGGCTCAGACTGATCCCAGGACACAGCAGTTCATCTGAGAGAGAACTTTGAAAACGTCTCCTTTCAATTATCAGAGAATTTCTGACCACCACATTGCTTAATGGATTCCAAATGCAGAGGGGTGGTGTGTGTGTGCGTGTGCGGGGGGGGGATCGCTCCATCTCTACAGCCAGCCCTGACCCCTGGCTGCCCCTACACACACACTCACACGCACACACACACACACACGCACGCGTGTGCCTGCTGCAGATTGGGTCCAGATTGAGTGGTTTAACCCAGGTTTTGAGTGAGTGACAGAATAACAGTCTTCCTAATGCAATCACACGGCAGCTGCGTCCCAAATGGCACCCTATTCCCTATATAGTGCACTGCCATGGGGCCTGGTCTAAAGTAGTGCACTATATAGGGAATAGGGTGTCATTTGGGACTCATTTGAGAAGAGGCCAGCTGAGTTAGATATGTTATCCCCTGGGGCTAGGTCTGTAGTGTGTGAGTGTGTGTGTGTGTGTGTGTGTGTTGACTAGGGCTAGGGTCTGTAGCTCTCTGAGATGTATCACTCCATGATGATATTGATAGATCTCTGGAGCGGATTATAAACTATCAATATCACCATGGAGATCTCTGGAGTGGATTATAAACTATCAATATCATCATGAAGTGATACATTTTTACATTTTACATTTTAGTCATTTAGCAGACGCTCTTATCCAGAGCGACTTACAGTTAGTGCATACATTATTATTTTTTTTATTTTTCATACTGGCCCCCCGTGGGAATCGAACCCTCAACCCAAACGCCATGCTCTACCAACTGAGCTACATCCCTGCCGGCCATTCCCTCCCATACCCTGGACGACGCTGGGCCAATTGTGCGCCGCCCCATGGGTCTCTGGAGTGGATTAGAAACTATCAATATCATCATGGAGATCTCTGGAGTGGATTAGAAACGATCAATATCACCATGGATTGATACACTACATGACCAAAAGTATGTGGATACCTGCTGATCGAACATCTCATTCCAAAATCATGGGCATTAATATGGAGTTGGTCCCCCCTTTGCTGCAATAACAGCCTCCACTCTTCTGGGACACACGCACGTGCGCACGCACACCTACACACACACACACACACACACGCACCTACACACACACGCACCTACACACACACACACACACACACACACACACCTACACCTACATACATACACACACACACACACACACACACACACACACACACACACACACACACACACACACACACACACACACACACACACACACACACACACACACACACACACACACACACACACACACACACACACACACACACACACACACACACACACACACACACTCCTCCAGACCCTCCCACACAGAGCACCAGATCCCCAACATTCATCTTCATAGAAATACTTGGTCTGAGTCAGAATGGTAATTATTTATGTCCCGTTTGTGGTTCTGTTGGTCTATCTATTCCCAAGACACACAGAGGTCTAGACAGCAGAGATAGAGAGATCTGAAAAGCCAGAGGGGAGTTTAGCAGCAAACACAAGAATCAAAACATCGGCCCGTCATTATTGGTCCTAACTGATCACACACACTCTCTCACACACACACACACACACACACACACACACACACACACACACTAGTCGTCGTCCCCCCCCCACACACACTAGTCCACACACACCACAGGACCACCCTAGAGAGCTGACCCGACCCTGTCCCTTGCCGCTCTGTGCTGGCACGCGTCCAGAGCAAACTGGCCTACTCCTAGGAAACAGTAGAGGCCTCAGCCTCGGTCAGGCTGCTCTCTCTCTCTCTCTGGCCACAGGCGCCGTGGAGGCGAAAGGCCAGGCTGTCAGCGGTCAGACCGTTGGGCTGGCCGGGCGCTGGGAGGGGTGTCACACACAGTGTGACCCTGGTCTAAAAACAAGGAGGGAAAACACTGTCGAGCATGCATGTACGCACACACACAAAAACACTGTAACATGGCAAACATCAGCGAGTGCCAGGGTTCAACACTGGGGTGAAAGATTGAATGGAATGACACCCCTGTGACAGAGTGAGCGGCTGGCTGGCTGGTCGTCATGGATAAGCTCATATTGGCCCCTCTCCAGAGAGAGAAAGAGAGAAAAGAGAGAGAGAGAGAGAGAGAGAGAGAGAGAGAGAGAGAGAGAGAGAGAGAGAGAGAGAGAGAGAGAGAGAGAGAGCGCTAGGGCCCTGAAGTCTGAGCTGCTGTCCCTACGAAGTCACCCTCTAAGCATGGATCACCCCAGCCCCCCACAGGCCAGGCTAGCCAGCATGGATCACCCCAGCCCACCACAGGCCAGGCTAGCCAGCATGGATCACCCCAGCCCACCACAGGCCAGGCTAGCCAGCATGGATCACCCCAGCCCACCACAGGCCAGGCTAGCTAGCATGGATCACCCCAGCCCAGCACAGGCCAGGCTAGCCAGCATGGATCACCCCAGCCCACCACAGGCCAGGCTAGCCAGCATGGATCACCCCAGCACACCACAGGCCAGGCTAGCCAGCAGGTCAACACACAGACAGACTCCACAAACACACACAGAGTCAGACAAAGCCCCTTTTCAGATTACGTCCCAGTCCAGCATGGGGAGGTGGTCTCACCATATAGAGGATATGATGCCGTTTGGGACGCAGAGGTATTCATGATGGGTGATAGTCGGGGTTCATGCTGAGGTGACTAAACCAAGAGAGAAAATAACAGAGGACAAAAAACAGCTACTATGTTCCAAAATAGGGTGAGGTCATTTAACTAGTGCCTGGCAGCGGGTGAGGCTGAACAGACAGTCGGTGCAGTAATTCCTGACTCTGCCCCAGACCAACCAGATACCCACAAGCCCTAAGAAGTGCTAGGAAGGACAGCAGATATTTTCAGGTCAGAGAGATACTCTGTGTGGCACCAAATGATGTGGGTTGGACTGGCCAGGAGAGGAAGGCCGGAGGAACGAAGAAAGAAAAAGAAAGAGAGAGAGAGAGAGAGAGAGAGAGAGAGAGAGAGAGAGAGAGAGAGAGAGCAGTCTGTCAAGGCTATTTTTAGTCTTATCATATCTAAGGGACGTGTGGATTTAACAGTGAAACTCTCTTAAGACCTGAATGACCCTAGATGATAGTGTCGAGCACCACCTCCTTCTGAACAGGCCTCTCTAACTCTCTCCAGACAGACAGAGACAGAGACACTGCCCAGAGGTCCTCGAAGCCCTGTCTCTCTCTCTCCAGAGTTTATGATACAGTATCACCTCAACTCAAACAGTAACAGGACAGCTGGTCCTCCTGGCTCACAACCTCCTCTCATTCAGAGATAACTCAAGATCATCACTCTCACTCTCTCTCACTCACTCTCTCTATCTCCCTCCCTCCCTCCCTCCCTCCCTCCAGAAGCCAGACATCTATCTATACACACTAGCCTCGTTTATACTTGGTTCAAACATGCGTCCTTTTTCCTGATCTTGTCCACATTCTGATTGTGGCCACATTTTTTGGCAGTATAGACGATTAAAAGACAGATTGCGATATGATTGTGATCAGATCATCCTTCCCACCACCGGAGATAGTCAGACACACTTTATGTCTGGATATCTCACAGGTGTAGACAGATCTGGACAGAGAAACTATTTAAATCATCATTATTCCACCTCTAAAAGCATTGAGAGGTGGCACCATTGACTGATTGCATCTTACAATGAATAAATAAATAAATATTATTTTTGAAAGAATAGCTGTGAAATAATTTGCATAAAGGAAGGGACCAGGAAATCTGGTCACAATGCAGACACAGTGGACAGATAACAGACACAGTGGACAGATAACAGACACAGTGGACAGATAACATACACCGTGGACAGATAACATACACAGTGGACAGATAACAGACACAGTGGACAGATAACAGACACAGTGGGCTGATAACAGACACAGTGGACAGATAACATACACAGTGGACAGATAACATACACAGTGGACAGATAATCGACACAGTGGACGGATAACAGACACAGTGGATGGATAACAGACACAGTGGACAGATAACCCAGTGGACAGATAACATACACAGTGGACAGATAACAGACACAGTGGACAGATAACACAGTGGGCAGATAACATACACAGTGAACAGATAACAGACATGGTGGACAGATAACAGACACAATGAGCTGATAACAGACACAGTGGACAGATAACAGACACAGTGGACAGATAACAGACACAGTGGGCAGATAACAGACACAGTGAGCTGATAACAGACACATTGGATAGATAACAGACACAGTGGACAGATAACACAGTTGACAGATAACAGAAACAGTTGACAGATAACAGACACAGTGGACAGATAACAGACACAGTAGACATAACATACACAGTGGACAGATAACATACACAGTGGACAGATAACAGACACAGTGGACAGATAACACAGTGGACAGATAACATACACAGTGGACAGATAACAGACACAGTGGACATTTAACATACACAGTGGATAGATAACCGACACAGTGGACGGATAACAGACACATTCTAACACCATGTGTAGACACATTTGTGGAAATGTGGGCTCAATCAGAATGTAGACAAGATCAGGACAAAGGACCATGTAATCAACAGATATAAAAAGGCTAGTGAGAGAGAGGCCCAGCATCATGTGAGTTAGAGCAGGGGTGTCAAACTCATTTTAGCTCAGGGGCCACATGGAGGAAAATCTATTCCCAAGTGGGCCGGACCGGAAAAATCATGGTATATATAACTTAAAAACAACAACTTCAGATTGTTTTCTTTGTTTTAATACGATCAACATACAACATAAAGCTGGAGCCTGAGGACAGTGTGTCCAAAATAGTACAAGCACAACATCACTATTAATCATAAAACACGTCAAGTTTATTTGAAAATTCTAAAGAAAAAGAACACACAAACACACAATTCCTCAGTGATTAACAGAACTGTTTCACAGATCACAGAACTATATCAGGGTGTCATTTCTCAGGCAGAAATGTAGATAAAAATAATGAAATCCTGTTCCCCAAACAAGTGCAAGAACCACAGAGTCAAGAATAGGTTAAATATACAAATAAAATAAAATCAATTAAAAACAATAGCACATCAACATAAAAACATATAAACATAAAGCTGGAGCCTGAGGACAGTGTCCAAAAGCACAACATCACTATTAATCATAAAACACCTCAAGTTATTTGAAAGTTCTGAGGACAAAGAACACACAAACACACAAGACAATTTTTCTTGGAACACTCTGCACTCTGCGTCCACTTTTCTCTTTTTTGACAGAGACATATTGGGGCAATGAGGGTGCCAAAGCACCTAATGTTAAAAGTAGAAGCCGTAATAAATATCGCGGGCAAAACAAAGTAGCTCATTGGCTGCACGTGCTTGACCTACTTGCTCTGCCCCGGTATAAACAGTTTGCTTGCTTAACACAATTGCTATTGCGCCATCCAGTGGACTCAATTGGAACAGCAGTTTATTTTATTGACAAATTGCAGCGCATTTAAAAAATAATACGTTTGACACCCCTGAGTTAGAGGAATCAGGGAGTGGATGATAGCTGATAGTAGCAGTCAGACTCCTGCAGGACAACACAGAAAACACACGCTCTAATTGGGCTCTGTCTCCTCGCTAACAAGGGCTAGTGTGTGTGTGTGTGTGTGTCCTCGCTAACAAGGTCGGCCACAACCCAGCCAATAGCTAAGAAAAAACATATGGAAAACATTAACACACAGAGACATTCTTATAATAGACACATTTCAGTAATTCAGAAATATTGTTTTATCTGTATGGACCCTATAGGAGACTACCTGTTATCTGTATGGACCCTATAGTAGACTACTTGTTATCTGGCACCATATAGTAGACTACCTGTTATCTATATGGACCCTATAGCAGACTACCTGTTATCTGTATGGACCCAATAGGAGACTACCTGTTATCTGTATGGACCCTATAGTAGACTACCTGTTATCTGTATGGACCCTATAGTAGACTACATGTTATCTGTATGGACCCTATAGGAGACTACCTGTTATCTGTATGGACCCTATAGTAGACTACCTGTTATCTGTATGGACCCTATAGTAGACCACCTGTTATCTGTATGGACCCTATAGTAGACTACCTGTTATCTGTATGGACCCTATAGTATACTACCTGTTATCTGTATGGACCCTATAGTAGACTACCTGTTATCGGTATGTACCCTATAGTAGACTACCCGTTATCTGTATGGACCCTATAGTAGACTACATGTTATCTGGCACCCTATAGTAGACTACCTGTTATCTGGCACCCTATAGTAGACTACCTGTTATCTGTATGGACCTATAGTAGACTACCTGTTATCTGTATGGACCCTATAGCAGACTACCTGTTATCTGTATGGACCCTATAGTAGACTACCTGTTATCTGTATGTACCCAATAGTAGACTACCTGTTATCTGTATGAACCATATAGTAGACAACCTGTTATCTGTATGTACCCAATAGTAGACTACCTGTTATCTGTATGGACCCTATAGTATACTACCTGTTATCTGTTTGGACCATATAGTAGACTACCTGTTATCTGTATGGACCCTATAGGAGTCTACCTGTTATCTGGCACCCTATAGTAGACTACCTGTTATCTGGCACCCTATAGTAGACTACCTGTTATCTGTATGGACCCTATGGTAGACTACCTGTTATCTGTATGGACCCTATAGTAGACTACCTGTTATCTGGCACCCTATAGTAGACAACCTGTTATCTATATGGACCCTATAGTACACTACCTGTTATCTGTATGGAACCTATAGGAGACTACCTGTTATCTGTATGGACCCTACAGTAGACTACATGTTATCTGTATGGACCCTATAGGAGACTACTTGTTATCTGTATGGACCCTATAGTAGACTACCTATTATCTGTATGGACCCTATAGTAGACTACCTGTTATCTGTATGGACCCTATAGTAGACTACCTGTTATCTGTATTGACTCTATAGTAGACTACCTGTTTTCTGGCACCCTATAGGAGACTACCTGTTATCTGTATGGACCCCATAGTAGACTACCTGTTATCTGTAAGGACCCTATAGGAGACAACCTGTTATCTGTATGGACCCCATAGTAGACTACCTGTTATCTGTATGGACCCTATAGTAGACTACCTGTTATCTGTATGGACCCTATAGTAGACTACCTGTTATCTATATGGACCCTATAGTATACTACCTGTTATCTGGCACCCTATAGTAGACTACCTGTTATCTGTATGGACCCTATAGTACACTACCTGTTATCTGTAAGGACCGTATAGTAGACTACATGTTATCTGTATGGACCTTATAGTAGACTACATGTTATCTGTATGGACCCTATAGTAGACTACCTGTTATCTGTATGGAACCTATAGTAGACTACCTGTTATCTATATGGACCCTATAGTAGACTACCTGTTATCTGGCACCCTATAGTAGACTACCTGTTATATGTATGGACCCTATAGTAGACTACCTGTTATCTGTATGGACCCTATAGTAGACTACATGTTATCTGTATTGACTCTATAGTAGACTACCTGTTTTCTGGCACCCTATAGGAGACTACCTGTTATCTGTATGGACCCCATAGTAGACTACCTGTTATCTGTATGGACCCTATAGTAGACTACCTGTTATCTGTATGGACCCTATAGTAGACTATCTGATATCTGTATTTACCCCCATAGTAGACTACCTGTTATCTATATGGACCGTATAGTAGACTACATGTTATCTGTATGGACCTTATAGTAGACTACATGTTATCTGTATGGACCCTATAGTAGACTACCTGTTATCTATATGGACCCTATAGTAGACTACCTGTTATCTGGCACCCTATAGTAGACTACCTGTTATATGTATGGACCCTATAGTAGACTACCTGTTATCTGTATGGACCCTATAGTAGACTACATGTTATCTGTATTGACTCTATAGTAGACTACCTGTTTTCTGGCACCCTATAGGAGACTACCTGTTATCTGTATGGACCCCATAGTAGACTACCTGTTATCTGTAAGGACCCTATAGGAGACAACCTGTTATCTGTACGGACCCCATAGTAGACTACCTGTTATCTGTATGGACCCTATAGTAGACTACCTGTTATCTGTATGGACCCTATAGGAGACTACCTGTTATCTATATGGACCCTATAGTATACTACCTGTTATCTGGCACCCTATAGTAGACTACCTGTTATCTTTATGGACCCTATAGTAGACTACCTGTTATCTGTATGGACCCTATAGTAGACTACCTGTTATCTGTATGGACCCTATAGTAGACTACCTGTTATCTGTATGGGCCCTATAGTAGACTACCTGTTATCTGTATGGACCCTATAGGAGACTACCTGTTATCTGTATGGACCCTATAGTAGACTACCTGTTATCTGTATGGACCCTATAGTAGACTACCTGTTATCTGTATGGACCCTATAGTAGACTACCTGTTATCTGTTTGGACCCTATAGTAGACTACCTGATATCTGAATTTACCCCATAGTAGACTACCTGTTAACTGGCACCCAATAGTATATTACCTGTTATCTGTATGGACCCTATAGTAGACTATCTGTGTTTATATGGACCCTATAGTAGACTACCTGTTATCTATATGGACCCTATAGTAGACTGCCTGTTATCTGGCACCCTATAGTAGACTACCTGTTATCTGTATGGACGCTATAGTAGACTACCTGTTATCTGTCTGGACCCTATAGTAGACTACCTGTTATCTGTATTGACTCTATAGTAGACTACCTGTTATCTGTATGGACCCCATAGTAGACTACCTGTTATCTGTATGGACCCTATAGTAGACTACCTGTTATCTGTATGGACCCTATAGTAGACTACCTGTTATCTGGCACCGTAGAGTAGACTACCTGTTATCTGTATGGACCCTATAGTAGACTACCTGTTATCTGTATGGACCCTATAGTAGACTACCTGTTATCTGGCACCCTATAGTAGACTACCTGTTATCTGTATGGACCCTATAGTAGACTACCTGTTATCTGTATGGACCGTATAGTAGAGTACCTGTTATCTATATGGACCATATAGTAGACTACCTGTTATCTGTATGGACCTTATAGTAGACTACCTGTTATCTATATGGACCCTATAGTAGACTACCTGATTTCTGTATGGACCCTATAGTAGACTACCTGTTATCTGGCACCCTATAGTAGACTACCTGTTATCTGTATGGACCCTATAGTAGACTACCTGCTATCTGTATGGACCCTATAGTAGACTACATGTTATCTGTATTGACTCTATAGTAGACTACCTGTTTTCTGGCACCCTATAGGAGACTACCTGTCATCTGTATGGACCCCATAGGAGACTACCTGTTATCTGTATGGACCCTATAGTAGACTATCTGTGTTTATATGGACCCTATAGTAGACTACCTGTTATCTATATGGACCCTATAGTAGACTGCCTGTTATCTGGCACCCTATAGTAGACTACCTGTTATCTGTATGGACGCTATAGTAGACTACCTGTTATCTGTCTGGACCCTATAGTAGACTACCTGTTATCTGTATTGACTCTATAGTAGACTACCTGTTATATGGCACCCTATAGGAGACTACCTGTTATCTGTATGGACCCTATAGGAGACTACCTGTTATCTGTATGGACCCCATAGTAGACTACCTGTTATCTGTATGGACCCTATAGTAGACTACCTGTTATCTGTATGGACCCTATAGTAGACTACCTGTTATCTGGCACCGTAGAGTAGACTACCTGTTATCTGTATGGACCCTATAGTAGACTACCTGTTATCTGTATGGACCCTATAGTAGACTACCTGTTATCTGGCACCCTATAGTAGACTACCTGTTATCTGTATGGACCCTATAGTAGACTACCTGTTATCTGTATGGACCGTATAGTAGACTACCTGTTATCTATATGGACCCTATAGTAGACTACCTGTTATCTGTATGGACCTTATAGTAGACTACCTGTTATCTATATGGACCCTATAGTAGACTACCTGATTTCTGTATGGACCCTATAGTAGACTACCTGTTATCTGGCACCCTATAGTAGACTACCTGTTATCTGTATGGACCCTATAGTAGACTACCTGTTATCTGTATGGACCGTATAGTAGACTACCTGGTATCTATATGGACCCTATAGTAGACTACCTGTTATCTGTATGGACCTTATAGTAGACTACCTGTTATCTATATGGACCCTATAGTAGACTACCTGATTTCTGTATGGACCCTATAGTAGACTACCTGTTATCTGGCACCCTATAGTAGACTACCTGTTATCTGTATGGACCCTATAGTAGACTACCTGCTATCTGTATGGACCCTATAGTAGACTACATGTTATCTGTATTGACTCTATTATAGACTACCTGTTTTCTGGCACCCTATAGGAGACTACCTGTCATCTGTATGGACCCCATAGGAGACTACCTGTTATCTGTAAGGACCCTATAGGAGACAACCTGTTATCTGTATGGACCCCATAGTAGACTACCTGTTTTCTGTATGGACCCTATAGTAGACTACCTGTTATCTGTATGGACCCTATAGTAGACTACCTGTTATCTATATGGACCCCATAGTAGACTACCTGTTATCTGTATGGACCCTATAGTAGACTACCTGTTATCTGTATGGACCCTATAGTAGACTACCTGTTATCTTGCACCGTAGAGTAGACTACCTGTTATCTGTATGGACCCTATAGTAGACTACCTGTTATCTGTATGGACCCTATAGTAGACTACCTGTTATCTGGCACCCTATAGTAGACTACCTGTTATCTGTATGGACCCTATAGTAGACTACCTGTTATCTGTATGGACCGTATAGTAGACTACCTGTTATCTATATGGACCCTATAGTAGACTACCTGTTATCTGTATGGACCTTATAGTAGACTACCTGTTATCTATATGGACCCTATAGTAGACTACCTGATTTCTGTATGGACCCTATAGTAGACTACCTGTTATCTGGCACCCTATAGTAGACTACCTGTTATCTGTATGGACCCTATAGTAGACTACCTGCTATCTGTATGGACCCTATAGTAGACTACCTGTTATCTGTTTGGACCCTATAGTAGACTACCTGTTATCTGTATGGACCCTAAAGTAGACTACCTGATATCTGAATTTACCCCATAGTAGACTACCTGTTAACTGGCACCCAATAGTATATTACCTGTTATCTGTATGGACCCTATAGTAGACTATCTGTGTTTATATGGACCCTATAGTAGACTACCTGTTATCTATATGGACCCTATAGTAGACTGCCTGTTATCTGGCACCCTATAGTAGACTACCTGTTATCTGTTTGGACCCTATAGTAGACTACCTGTTATCTGTCTGGACCCTATAGTAGACTACCTGTTATATGTATTGACTCTATAGTAGACTACCTGTTATATGGCACCCTATAGGAGACTACCTGTTATCTGTATGGACCCTATAGGAGACTACCTGTTATCTGTATGGACCCCATAGTAGACTACCTGTTATCTGTATGGACCCTATAGTAGACTACCTGTTATCTGTATGGACCCTATAGTAGACTACCTGTTATCTGGCACCCTATAGTAGACTACCTGTTATCTGTATGGACCCTATAGTAGACTACCTGTTATCTGTATGGACCGTATAGTAGACTACCTGTTATCTATATGGACCCTATAGTAGACTACCTGTTATCTGTATGGACCTTATAGTAGACTACCTGTTATCTATATGGACCCTATAGTAGACTACCTGATTTCTGTATGGACCCTATAGTAGACTACCTGTTATCTGGTACCCTATAGTAGACTACCTGTTATCTGTATGGACCCTATAGTAGACTACCTGTTATCTGTATGGACCCTATAGTAGACTACATGTTATCTGTATTGACTCTATAGTAGACTACCTGTTTTCTGGCACCCTATAGGAGACTACCTGTTATCTGTATGGACCCCATAGTAGACTACCTGTTATCTGTATGGACCCTATAGTAGACTACCTGTTATCTGTATGGACCCTATAGTAGACTATCTGATATCTGTATTTACCCCATAGTAGACTACCTGTTATCTATATGGACCGTATAGTAGACTACATGTTATCTGTATGGACCTTATAGTAGACTACATGTTATCTGTATGGACCCTATAGTAGACTACCTGTTATCTATATGGACCCTATAGTAGACTACCTGTTATCTGGCACCCTATAGTAGACTACCTGTTATATGTATGGACCCTATAGTAGACTACCTGTTATCTGTATGGACCCTATAGTAGACTACATGTTATCTGTATTGACTCTATAGTAGACTACCTGTTTTCTGGCACCCTATAGGAGACTACCTGTTATCTGTATGGACCCCATAGTAGACTACCTGTTATCTGTAAGGACCCTATAGGAGACAACCTGTTATCTGTACGGACCCCATAGTAGACTACCTGTTATCTGTATGGACCCTATAGTAGACTACCTGTTATCTGTATGGACCCTATAGTAGACTACCTGTTATCTATATGGACCCTATAGTATACTACCTGTTATCTGGCACCCTATAGTAGACTACCTGTTATCTTTATGGACCCTATAGTAGACTACCTGATATCTGAATTTACCCCATAGTAGACTACCTGTTAACTGGCACCCAATAGTATATTACCTGTTATCTGTATGGACCCTATAGTAGACTATCTGTGTTTATATGGACCCTATAGTAGACTACCTGTTATCAATATGGACCCTATAGTAGACTGCCTGTTATCTGGCACCCTATAGTAGACTACCTGTTATCTGTTTGGACCCTATAGTAGACTACCTGTTATCTGTCTGGACCCTATAGTAGACTACCTGTTATATGTATTGACTCTATAGTAGACTACCTGTTATATGGCACCCTATAGGAGACTACCTGTTATCTGTATGGACCCTATAGTAGACTACCTGTTATCTGTATGGACCCTATAGTAGACTACCTGTTATCTGGCACCGTAGAGTAGACTACCTGTTATCTGTATGGACCCTATAGTAGACTACCTGTTATCTGTATGGACCCTATAGTAGACTACCTGTTATCTGGCACCCTATAGTAGACTACCTGTTATCTGTATGGACCCTATAGTAGACTACCTGTTATCTGTATGGACCGTATAGTAGACTACCTGTTATCTATATGGACCCTATAGTAGACTACCTGTTATCTGTATGGACCTTATAGTAGACTACCTGTTATCTATATGGACCCTATAGTAGACTACCTGATTTCTGTATGGACCCTATAGTAGACTACCTGTTATCTGGCACCCTATAGTAGACTACCTGTTATCTGTATGGACCCTATAGTAGACTACCTGCTATCTGTATGGACCCTATAGTAGACTACCTGTTATCTGTTTGGACCCCTATAGTAGACTACCTGTTATCTGTATGGACCCTAAAGTAGACTACCTGATATCTGAATTTACCCCATAGTAGACTACCTGTTAACTGGCACCCAATAGTATATTACCTGTTATCTGTATGGACCCTATAGTAGACTATCTGTGTTTATATGGACCCTATAGTAGACTACCTGTTATCTATATGGACCCTATAGTAGACTGCCTGTTATCTGGCACCCTATAGTAGACTACCTGTTATCTGTTTGGACCCTATAGTAGACTACCTGTTATCTGTCTGGACCCTATAGTAGACTACCTGTTATATGTATTGACTCTATAGTAGACTACCTGTTATATGGCACCCTATAGGAGACTACCTGTTATCTGTATGGACCCTATAGGAGACTACCTGTTATCTGTATGGACCCCATAGTAGACTACCTGTTATCTGTATGGACCCTATAGTAGACTACCTGTTATCTGTATGGACCCTATAGTAGACTACCTGTTATCTGTATGGACCCTATAGTAGACTACCTGTTATCTGTATGGACCCTATAGTAGACTACCTGTTATCTGGCACCGTAGAGTAGACTACCTGTTATCTGTATGGACCCTATAGTAGACTACCTGTTATCTGTATGGACCCTATAGTAGACTACCTGTTATCTGGCACCCTATAGTAGACTACCTGTTATCTGTATGGACCCTATAGTAGACTACCTGTTATCTGTATGGACCGTATAGTAGACTACCTGTTATCTATATGGACCCTATAGTAGACTACCTGTTATCTGTATGGACCCTATAGTAGACTACCTGCTATCTGTATGGACCCTATAGTAGACTACCTGTTATCTGTTTGGACCCTATAGTAGACTACCTGTTATCTGTATGGACCCTAAAGTAGACTACCTGATATCTGAATTTACCCCATAGTAGACTACCTGTTAACTGGCACCCAATAGTATATTACCTGTTATCTGTATGGACCCTATAGTAGACTATCTGTGTTTATATGGACCCTATAGTAGACTACCTGTTATCTATATGGACCCTATAGTAGACTGCCTGTTATCTGGCACCCTATAGTAGACTACCTGTTATCTGTTTGGACCCTATAGTAGACTACCTGTTATCTGTCTGGACCCTATAGTAGACTACCTGTTATATGTATTGACTCTATAGTAGACTACCTGTTATATGGCACCCTATAGGAGACTACCTGTTATCTGTATGGACCCTATAGGAGACTACCTGTTATCTGTATGGACCCCATAGTAGACTACCTGTTATCTGTATGGACCCTATAGTAGACTACCTGTTATCTGTATGGACCCTATAGTAGACTACCTGTTATCTGGCACCCTATAGTAGACTACCTGTTATCTGTATGGACCCTATAGTAGACTACCTGTTATCTGTATGGACCGTATAGTAGACTACCTGTTATCTATATGGACCCTATAGTAGACTACCTGTTATCTGTATGGACCTTATAGTAGACTACCTGTTATCTATATGGACCCTATAGTAGACTACCTGATTTCTGTATGGACCCTATAGTAGACTACCTGTTATCTGGTACCCTATAGTAGACTACCTGTTATCTGTATGGACCCTATAGTAGACTACCTGTTATCTGTATGGACCCTATAGTAGACTACATGTTATCTGTATTGACTCTATAGTAGACTACCTGTTTTCTGGCACCCTATAGGAGACTACCTGTTATCTGTATGGACCCCATAGTAGACTACCTGTTATCTGTATGGACCCTATAGTAGACTACCTGTTATCTGTATGGACCCTATAGTAGACTATCTGATATCTGTATTTACCCCATAGTAGACTACCTGTTATCTATATGGACCGTATAGTAGACTACATGTTATCTGTATGGACCTTATAGTAGACTACATGTTATCTGTATGGACCCTATAGTAGACTACCTGTTATCTGTATGGACCCTATAGTAGACTACCTGTTATCTGGCACCCTATAGTAGACTACCTGTTATCTGTTTGGACCCTATAGTAGACTACCTGTTATCTGTCTGGACCCTATAGTAGACTACCTGTTATATGTATTGACTCTATAGTAGACTACCTGTTATATGGCACCCTATAGGAGACTACCTGTTATCTGTATGGACCCTATAGGAGACTACCTGTTATCTGTATGGACCCCATAGTAGACTACCTGTTATCTGTATGGACCCTATAGTAGACTACCTGTTATCTGTATGGACCCTATAGTAGACTACCTGTTATCTGGCACCCTATAGTAGACTACCTGTTATCTGTATGGACCCTATAGTAGACTACCTGTTATCTGTATGGACCGTATAGTAGACTACCTGTTATCTATATGGACCCTATAGTAGACTACCTGTTATCTGTATGGACCTTATAGTAGACTACCTGTTATCTATATGGACCCTATAGTAGACTACCTGATTTCTGTATGGACCCTATAGTAGACTACCTGTTATCTGGTACCCTATAGTAGACTACCTGTTATCTGTATGGACCCTATAGTAGACTATCTGTTATCTGTATGGACCCTATAGTAGACTACATGTTATCTGTATTGACTCTATAGTAGACTACCTGTTTTCTGGCACCCTATAGGAGACTACCTGTTATCTGTATGGACCCCATAGTAGACTACCTGTTATCTGTATGGACCCTATAGTAGACTACCTGTTATCTGTATGGACCCTATAGTAGACTATCTGATATATGTATTTACCCCATAGTAGACTACCTGTTATCTATATGGACCGTATAGTAGACTACATGTTATCTGTATGGACCTTATAGTAGACTACATGTTATCTGTATGGACCCTATAGTAGACTACCTGTTATCTATATGGACCCTATAGTAGACTACCTGTTATCTGGCACCCTATAGTAGACTACCTGTTATATGTATGGACCCTATAGTAGACTACCTGTTATCTGTATGGACCCTATAGTAGACTACATGTTATCTGTATTGACTCTATAGTAGACTACCTGTTTTTCTGGCACCCTATAGGGAGACTACCTGTTATCTGTATGGACCCCATAGTAGACTACCTGTTATCTGTACGGACCCCATAGTAGACTACCTGTTATATGTATGGACCCTATAGTAGACTACCTGTTATCTGTATGGACCCTATAGTAGACTACCTGTTATCTATATGGACCCTATAGTATACTACCTGTTATCTGGCACCCTATAGTAGACTACCTGTTATCTGTATGTACCCTATAGTAGACTACCTGTTATCTGTATGGGCCCTATAGTAGACTACCTGTTATCTGTATGGACCCTATAGGAGACTACCTGTTATCTGTATGGACCCTATAGTAGACTACCTGTTATCTGTATGGACCCTATAGTAGACTACCTGTTATCTGTATGGACCCTATAGTAGACTACCTGTTATCTGTTTGGACCCTATAGTAGACTACCTGATATCTGAATTTACCCCATAGTAGACTACCTGTTAACTGGCACCCAATAGTATATTACCTGTTATCTGTATGGACGCTATAGTAGACTACCTGTTATCTGTCTGGACCCTATAGTAGACTACCTGTTATCTGTATTGACTCTATAGTAGACTACCTGTTATATGGCACCCTATAGGAGACTACCTGTTATCTATATGGACCCTATAGTAGACTACCTGTTATCTGTATGGACCTTATAGTAGACTACCTGTTATCTATATGGACCCTATAGTAGACTACCTGATTTATGTATGGACCCTATAGTAGACTACCTGTTATCTGGCACCCTATAGTAGACTACCTGTTATCTGTATGGACCCTATAGTAGACTACCTGCTATCTGTATGGACCCTATAGTAGACTACATGTTATCTGTATTGACTCTATAGTAGACTACCTGTTTTCTGGCACCCTATAGGAGACTACCTGTCATCTGTATGGACCCCATAGGAGACTACCTGTTATCTGTAAGGACCCTATAGGAGACAACCTGTTATCTGTATGGACCCCATAGTAGACTACCTGTTTTCTGTATGGACCCTATACTAGACTACCTGTTATCTGTATGGACCCTATAGTAGACTACCTGTTATCTGTATGGACCTTATAGTAGACTACATGTTATCTGTATGGACCCTATAGTAGACTACCTGTTATCTGGCACCGTAGAGTAGACTACCTGTTATCTGTATGGACCCTATAGTAGACTACCTGTTATCTGTATGGACCCTATAGTAGACTACATGTTATCTGTATTGACTCTATAGTAGACTACCTGTTTTCTGGCACCCTATAGGAGACTACCTGTTATCTGTATGGACCCCATAGTAGACTACCTGTTATCTGTATGGACCCTATAGTAGACTACCTGTTATCTGTATGGACCCTATAGTAGACTACCTGTTATCTGTATGGACCGTATAGTAGACTACCTGTTATCTATATGGACCCTATAGTAGACTACCTGTTATCTGTATGGACCTTATAGTAGACTACCTGTTATCTATATGGACCCTATAGTAGACTACCTGATTTCTGTATGGACCCTATAGTAGACTACCTGTTATCTGGCACCCTATAGTAGACTACCTGTTATCTGTATGGACCCTATAGTAGACTACCTGCTATCTGTATGGACCCTATAGTAGACTACCTGTTATCTGTTTGGACCCTATAGTAGACTACCTGTTATCTGTATGGACCCTAAAGTAGACTACCTGATATCTGAATTTACCCCATAGTAGACTACCTGTTAACTGGCACCCAATAGTATATTACCTGTTATCTGTATGGACCCTATAGTAGACTATCTGTGTTTATATGGACCCTATAGTAGACTACCTGTTATCTATATGGACCCTATAGTAGACTGCCTGTTATCTGGCACCCTATAGTAGACTACCTGTTATCTGTTTGGACCCTATAGTAGACTACCTGTTATCTGTCTGGACCCTATAGTAGACTACCTGTTATATGTATTGACTCTATAGTAGACTACCTGTTATATGGCACCCTATAGGAGACTACCTGTTATCTGTATGGACCCTATAGGAGACTACCTGTTATCTGTATGGACCCCATAGTAGACTACCTGTTATCTGTATGGACCCTATAGTAGACTACCTGTTATCTGTATGGACCCTATAGTAGACTACCTGTTATCTGTATGGACCCTATAGTAGACTACCTGTTATCTGTATGGACCCTATAGTAGACTACCTGTTATCTGGCACCGTAGAGTAGACTACCTGTTATCTGTATGGACCCTATAGTAGACTACCTGTTATCTGTATGGACCCTATAGTAGACTACCTGTTATCTGGCACCCCTATAGTAGACTACCTGTTATCTGTATGGACCCTATAGTAGACTACCTGTTATCTGTATGGACCGTATAGTAGACTACCTGTTATCTATATGGACCCTATAGTAGACTACCTGTTATCTGTATGGACCTTATAGTAGACTACCTGTTATCTATATGGACCCTATAGTAGACGACCTGATTTCTGTATGGACCCTATAGTAGACTACCTGTTATCTGGCACCCTATAGTAGACTACCTGTTATCTGTATGGACCCTATAGTAGACTACCTGCTATCTGTATGGACCCTATAGTAGACTACCTGTTATCTGTTTGGACCCTATAGTAGACTACCTGTTATCTGTATGGACCCTAAAGTAGACTACCTGATATCTGAATTTACCCCATAGTAGACTACCTGTTAACTGGCACCCAATAGTATATTACCTGTTATCTGTATGGACCCTATAGTAGACTATCTGTGTTTATATGGACCCTATAGTAGACTACCTGTTATCTATATGGACCCTATAGTAGACTGCCTGTTATCTGGCACCCTATAGTAGACTACCTGTTATCTGTTTGGACCCTATAGTAGACTACCTGTTATCTGTCTGGACCCTATAGTAGACTACCTGTTATATGTATTGACTCTATAGTAGACTACCTGTTATATGGCACCCTATAGGGAGACTACCTGTTATCTGTATGGACCCTATAGGAGACTACCTGTTATCTGTATGGACCCCATAGTAGACTACCTGTTATCTGTATGGACCCTATAGTAGACTACCTGTTATCTGTATGGACCCTATAGTAGACTACCTGTTATCTGGCACCCTATAGTAGACTACCTGTTATCTGTATGGACCCTATAGTAGACTACCTGTTATCTGTATGGACCGTATAGTAGACTACCTGTTATCTATATGGACCCTATAGTAGACTACCTGTTATCTGTATGGACCTTATAGTAGACTACCTGTTATCTATATGGACCCTATAGTAGACTACCTGATTTCTGTATGGACCCTATAGTAGACTACCTGTTATCTGGTACCCTATAGTAGACTACCTGTTATCTGTATGGACCCTATAGTAGACTACCTGTTATCTGTATGGACCCTATAGTAGACTACATGTTATCTGTATTGACTCTATAGTAGACTACCTGTTTTCTGGCACCCTATAGGAGACTACCTGTTATCTGTATGGACCCCATAGTAGACTACCTGTTATCTGTATGGACCCTATAGTAGACTACCTGTTATCTGTATGGACCCTATAGTAGACTATCTGATATCTGTATTTACCCCATAGTAGACTACCTGTTATCTATATGGACCGTATAGTAGACTACATGTTATCTGTATGGACCTTATAGTAGACTACATGTTATCTGTATGGACCCTATAGTAGACTACCTGTTATCTGTATGGACCCTATAGTAGACTACCTGTTATCTGGCACCCTATAGTAGACTACCTGTTATCTGTTTGGACCCTATAGTAGACTACCTGTTATCTGTCTGGACCCTATAGTAGACTACCTGTTATATGTATTGACTCTATAGTAGACTACCTGTTATATGGCACCCCTATAGGAGACTACCTGTTATCTGTATGGACCCTATAGGAGACTACCTGTTATCTGTATGGACCCCATAGTAGACTACCTGTTATCTGTATGGACCCTATAGTAGACTACCTGTTATCTGTATGGACCCTATAGTAGACTACCTGTTATCTGGCACCCTATAGTAGACTACCTGTTATCTGTATGGACCCTATAGTAGACTACCTGTTATCTGTATGGACCGTATAGTAGACTACCTGTTATCTATATGGACCCTATAGTAGACTACCTGTTATCTGTATGGACCTTATAGTAGACTACCTGTTATCTATATGGACCCTATAGTAGACTACCTGATTTCTGTATGGACCCTATAGTAGACTACCTGTTATCTGGTACCCTATAGTAGACTACCTGTTATCTGTATGGACCCTATAGTAGACTATCTGTTATCTGTATGGACCCTATAGTAGACTACATGTTATCTGTATTGACTCTATAGTAGACTACCTGTTTTCTGGCACCCTATAGGAGACTACCTGTTATCTGTATGGACCCCATAGTAGACTACCTGTTATCTGTATGGACCCTATAGTAGACTACCTGTTATCTGTATGGACCCCTATAGTAGACTATCTGATATATGTATTTACCCCATAGTAGACTACCTGTTATCTATATGGACCGTATAGTAGACTACATGTTATCTGTATGGACCTTATAGTAGACTACATGTTATCTGTATGGACCCTATAGTAGACTACCTGTTATCTATATGGACCCTATAGTAGACTACCTGTTATCTGGCACCCTATAGTAGACTACCTGTTATATGTATGGACCCTATAGTAGACTACCTGTTATCTGTATGGACCCTATAGTAGACTACATGTTATCTGTATTGACTCTATAGTAGACTACCTGTTTTCTGGCACCCTATAGGAGACTACCTGTTATCTGTATGGACCCCATAGTAGACTACCTGTTATCTGTACGGACCCCATAGTAGACTACCTGTTATATGTATGGACCCTATAGTAGACTACCTGTTATCTGTATGGACCCTATAGTAGACTACCTGTTATCTATATGGACCCTATAGTATACTACCTGTTATCTGGCACCCTATAGTAGACTACCTGTTATCTGTATGTACCCTATAGTAGACTACCTGTTATCTGTATGGGCCCTATAGTAGACTACCTGTTATCTGTATGGACCCTATAGGAGACTACCTGTTATCTGTATGGACCCTATAGTAGACTACCTGTTATCTGTATGGACCCTATAGTAGACTACCTGTTATCTGTATGGACCCTATAGTAGACTACCTGTTATCTGTTTGGACCCTATAGTAGACTACCTGATATCTGAATTTACCCCATAGTAGACTACCTGTTAACTGGCACCCAATAGTATATTACCTGTTATCTGTATGGACCTTATAGTAGACTACCTGTTATCTGTCTGGACCCTATAGTAGACTACCTGTTATCTGTATTGACTCTATAGTAGACTACCTGTTATATGGCACCCTATAGGAGACTACCTGTTATCTATATGGACCCTATAGTAGACTACCTGTTATCTGTATGGACCTTATAGTAGACTACCTGTTATCTATATGGACCCTATAGTAGACTACCTGATTTATGTATGGACCCTATAGTAGACTACCTGTTATCTGGCACCCCTATAGTAGACTACCTGTTATCTGTATGGACCCTATAGTAGACTACCTGCTATCTGTATGGACCCTATAGTAGACTACATGTTATCTGTATTGACTCTATAGTAGACTACCTGTTTTCTGGCACCCTATAGGAGACTACCTGTCATCTGTATGGACCCCATAGGAGACTACCTGTTATCTGTAAGGACCCTATAGGAGACAACCTGTTATCTGTATGGACCCCATAGTAGACTACCTGTTTTCTGTATGGACCCTATACTAGACTACCTGTTATCTGTATGGACCCTATAGTAGACTACCTGTTATCTGTATGGACCTTATAGTAGACTACATGTTATCTGTATGGACCCTATAGTAGACTACCTGTTATCTGGCACCGTAGAGTAGACTACCTGTTATCTGTATGGACCCTATAGTAGACTACCTGTTATCTGTATGGACCCTATAGTAGACTACCTGTTATCTGGCACCCTATAGTAGACTACCTGTTATCTGTATGGACCCTATAGTAGACTACCTGTTATCTGTATGGACCGTATAGTAGACTACCTGTTATCTATATGGACCCTATAGTAGACTACCTGTTATCTGTATGGACCTTATAGTAGACTACCTGTTATCTATATGGACCCTATAGTAGACTACCTGATTTCTGTATGGACCCTATAGTAGACTACCTGTTATCTGGCACCCCTATAGTAGACTACCTGTTATCTGTATGGACCCTATAGTAGACTACCTGCTATCTGTATGGACCCTATAGTAGACTACCTGTTATCTGTTTGGACCCTATAGTAGACTACCTGTTATCTGTATGGACCCTAAAGTAGACTACCTGATATCTGAATTTACCCCATAGTAGACTACCTGTTAACTGGCACCCAATAGTATATTACCTGTTATCTGTATGGACCCTATAGTAGACTATCTGTGTTTATATGGACCCTATAGTAGACTACCTGTTATCTATATGGACCCTATAGTAGACTGCCTGTTATCTGGCACCCTATAGTAGACTACCTGTTATCTGTTTGGACCCTATAGTAGACTACCTGTTATCTGTCTGGACCCTATAGTAGACTACCTGTTATATGTATTGACTCTATAGTAGACTACCTGTTATATGGCACCCTATAGGAGACTACCTGTTATCTGTATGGACCCTATAGGAGACTACCTGTTATCTGTATGGACCCCATAGTAGACTACCTGTTATCTGTATGGACCCTATAGTAGACTACCTGTTATCTGTATGGACCCTATAGTAGACTACCTGTTATCTGGCACCCTATAGTAGACTACCTGTTATCTGTATGGACCCTATAGTAGACTACCTGTTATCTGTATGGACCGTGATAGTAGACTACCTGTTATCTATATGGACCCTATAGTAGACTACCTGTTATCTGTATGGACCTTATAGTAGACTACCTGTTATCTATATGGACCCTATAGTAGACTACCTGATTTCTGTATGGACTCTATAGTAGACTACCTGTTATCTGGTACCCTATAGTAGACTACCTGTTATCTGTATGGACCCTATAGTAGACTACCTGTTATCTGTATGGACCCTATAGTAGACTACATGTTATCTGTATTGACTCTATAGTAGACTACCTGTTTTCTGGCACCCTATAGGAGACTACCTGTTATCTGTATGGACCCCATAGTAGACTACCTGCTATCTGTATGGACCCTATAGTAGACTACCTGTTATCTGTATGGACCCTATAGTAGACTATCTGATATCTGTATTTACCCCATAGTAGACTACCTGTTATCTATATGGACCGTATAGTAGACTACATGTTATCTGTATGGACCTTATAGTAGACTACATGTTATCTGTATGGACCCTATAGTAGACTACCTGTTATCTATATGGACCCTATAGTAGACTACCTGTTATCTGGCACCCTATAGTAGACTACCTGTTATCTGTATGGACCCTATAGTAGACTACATGTTATCTGTATTGACTCTATAGTAGACTACCTGTTTTCTGGCACCCTATAGGAGACTACCTGTTATCTGTATGGACCCCATAGTAGACTACCTGTTATCTGTAAGGACCCTATAGGAGACAACCTGTTATCTGTACGGACCCCATAGTAGACTACCTGTTATCTGTATGGACCCTATAGTAGACTACCTGTTATCTGTATGGACCCTATAGTAGACTACCTGTTATCTATATGGACCCTATAGTATACTACCTGTTATCTGGCACCCTATAGTAGACTACCTGTTATCTTTATGGACCCTATAGTAGACTACCTGTTATCTGTATGGACCCTATAGTAGACTACCTGTTATCTGTATGTACCCTATAGTAGACTACCTGTTATCTGTATGGGCCCTATAGTAGACTACCTGTTATCTGTATGGACCCTATAGTAGACTACCTGTTATCTGGCACCCTATAGTAGACTACCTGTTATCTGTATGGACCCTATAGTAGACTACCTGTTATCTGTATGGACCGTATAGTAGACTACCTGTTATCTATATGGACCCTATAGTAGACTACCTGTTATCTGTATGGACCTTATAGTAGACTACCTGTTATCTATATGGACCCTATAGTAGACTACCTGATTTCTGTATGGACCCTATAGTAGACTACCTGTTATCTGGTACCCTATAGTAGACTACCTGTTATCTGTATGGACCCTATAGTAGACTACCTGTTATCTGTATGGACCCTATAGTAGACTACATGTTATCTGTATTGACTCTATAGTAGACTACCTGTTTTCTGGCACCCCTATAGGAGACTACCTGTTATCTGTATGGACCCCATAGTAGACTACCTGCTATCTGTATGGACCCTATAGTAGACTACCTGTTATCTGTATGGACCCTATAGTAGACTATCTGATATCTGTATTTACCCCATAGTAGACTACCTGTTATCTATATGGACCGTATAGTAGACTACATGTTATCTGTATGGACCTTATAGTAGACTACATGTTATCTGTATGGACCCTATAGTAGACTACCTGTTATCTATATGGACCCTATAGTAGACTACCTGTTATCTGGCACCCTATAGTAGACTACCTGTTATATGTATGGACCCTATAGTAGACTACCTGTTATCTGTATGGACCCTATAGTAGACTACATGTTATCTGTATTGACTCTATAGTAGACTACCTGTTTTCTGGCACCCTATAGGAGACTACCTGTTATCTGTATGGACCCCATAGTAGACTACCTGTTATCTGTAAGGACCCTATAGGGAGACAACCTGTTATCTGTACGGACCCCATAGTAGACTACCTGTTATCTGTATGGACCCTATAGTAGACTACCTGTTATCTGTATGGACCCTATAGTAGACTACCTGTTATCTATATGGACCCTATAGTAGACTACCTGTTATCTGGCACCCCTATAGTAGACTACCTGTTATCTTTATGGACCCTATAGTAGACTACCTGTTATCTGTATGGACCCTATAGTAGACTACCTGTTATCTGTATGTACCCTATAGTAGACTACCTGTTATCTGTATGGGCCCTATAGTAGACTACCTGTTATCTGTATGGACCCTATAGGAGACTACCTGTTATCTGTATGGACCCTATAGTAGACTACCTGTTATCTGTATGGACCCTATAGTAGACTACCTGTTATCTGTATGGACCCTATAGTAGACTACCTGTTATCTGTTTGGACCCTATAGTAGACTACCTGATATCTGAATTTACCCCATAGTAGACTACCTGTTAACTGGCACCCAATAGTATATTACCTGTTATCTGTATGGACGCTATAGTAGACTACCTGTTATCTGTCTGGACCCATAGTAGACTACCTGTTATCTGTATCTGACTCTATAGTAGACTACCTGTTATATGGCACCCTATAGGAAGACTACCTGTTACCTGAATGGACCCTATGGAGACTACCTGTTATCTGTATGGACCCCATAGTAGACTACCTGTTATCTGTATGGACCCTATAGTAGACTACCTGTTATCTGTATGGACCCTATAGTAGACTAACTGTTATCTGGCACCGTAGAGTAGACTACCTGTTATCTGTATGGACCCTATAGTAGACTACCTGATTTATGTATGGACCCTATAGTAGACTACCTGTTATCTGGCACCCTATAGTAGACTACCTGTTATCTGTATGGACCCTATAGTAGACTACCTGCTATCTGTATGGACCCTATAGTAGACTACATGTTATCTGTATTGACTCTATAGTAGACTACCTGTTTTCTGGCACCCTATAGGAGACTACCTGTCATCTGTATGGACCCCATAGGAGACTACCTGTTATCTGTAAGGACCCTATAGGAGACAACCTGTTATCTGTATGGACCCTATAGTAGACTACCTGTTATCTGTATGGACCCTATAGTAGACTACCTGTTATCTGTATGGACCCTATAGTAGACTACCTGTTATCTGTATGGACCCTATAGTAGACTACCTGTTATCTGGCACCGTAGAGTAGACTACCTGTTATCTGTATGGACCCTATAGTAGACTACCTGTTATCTGTATGGACCCTATAGTAGACTACCTGTTATCTTGCACCCTATAGTAGACTACCTGTTATCTGTATGGACCCTATAGTAGACTACCTGTTATCTGTATGGACCGTATAGTAGACTACCTGTTATCTATATGGACCCTATAGTAGACTACCTGTTATCTGTATGGACCTTATAGTAGACTACCTGTTATCTATATGGACCCTATAGTAGACTACCTGATTTCTGTATGGACCCTATAGTAGACTACCTGTTATCTGGCACCCTATAGTAGACTACCTGTTATATGTATGGACCCTATAGTAGACTACCTGCTATCTGTATGGACCCTATAGTAGACTACCTGTTATCTGTTTGGACCCTATAGTAGACTACCTGATATCTGAATTTACCCCATAGTAGACTACCTGTTAACTGGCACCCAATAGTATATTACCTGTTATCTGTATGGACCCTATAGTAGACTATCTGTGTTTATATGGACCCTATAGTAGACTACCTGTTATCTATATGGACCCTATAGTAGACTGCCTGTTATCTGGCACCCTATAGTAGACTACCTGTTATCTGTTTGGACCCTATAGTAGACTACCTGTTATCTGTCTGGACCCTATAGTAGACTACCTGTTATATGTATTGACTCTATAGTAGACTACCTGTTATATGGCACCCTATAGGAGACTACCTGTTATCTGTATGGACCCTATAGGAGACTACCTGTTATCTGTATGGACCCCATAGTAGACTACCTGTTATCTGTATGGACCCTATAGTAGACTACCTGTTATCTGTATGGACCCTATAGTAGACTACCTGTTATCTGGCACCCTATAGTAGACTACCTGTTATCTGTATGGACCCTATAGTAGACTACTGTTATCTGTATGGACCCTATAGTAGACTACCTGTTATCTATGGACCCTATAGTAGACTACCTGTTATCTGTATGGACCTTATAGTAGACTACCTGTTATCTATATGGACCCTATAGTAGACTACCTGATTTCTGTATGGACCCTATAGTAGACTACCTGTTATCTGGTACCCTATAGTAGACTAGCTGTTATCTTATGACCCTATAGTAACTACCTGTTATCTGTATGACCCTATAGTAACTACATGTTATCTTATTACTCTATGTACTACCTGTTTTCTCCACCCTATAGGAGACTACCTGTTATCTGTATACCCCATATTAACTACCTGTTATCTGTATGACCCTATATAACTACCTGTTATCTGTATGACCCTATAGTAGACTATCTGATATCTGTATTTACCCCATAGTAACTACTGTTATCTATATACCTATAGTAGACTACATGTTATCTGTATGACCTTATAGTAGACTACATGTTATCTGTATGACCCTATATAACTACCTGTTATCTATATGGACCCTATAGTAGACTACCTGTTATCTGGCACCCTATAGTAGACTACCTGTTATATGTATGGACCCTATAGTAGACTACCTGTTATCTGTATGGACCCTATAGTAGACTACATGTTATCTGTATTGACTCTATAGTAGACTACCTGTTTTCTGGCACCCTATAGGAGACTACCTGTTATCTGTATGGACCCCATAGTAGACTACCTGTTATCTGTAAGGACCCTATAGGAGACAACCTGTTATCTGTACGGACCACTATTGTTTTCACTATATATTTTACCTCTTGGGGATGTTATTCGAAAACATAATGTTAACTTTCACTGCTATGCGGATGACACACAGCTGTACATTTCAATGAAGCATGGTGAAGCCCCAAAATTGCCCTCGCTAGAAGCCTGTGTTTCAGACATAAGGAAGTGGATGGCTGAAAACTTTTTACTTTTAAACTCGGACAAAACAGAGATGCTTGTTCTAGGTCCCAGAAACAAAGAGATCTTCTGTTAAATCTGACAATTAATCTTGATGGTTGTGAAGTCGTCTCAAATAAAACTGTGAAGGACCTGGCGTTACTCTTGACCTGATCTCTCTTTTGTCGAACATATCAAGACTGTTTCAAGGACAGCTTTTTTTCCATCTACGTAACATTGCAAAAATCAGAAATTTTCTGTCCAAAATGATGCAGAAAAAATTGATCCATGCATTTGTTACTTCTAGATTGGACTACTGCAATGCTCTATTTTCCGGCTACCCGGATAAAGCACTAAATAAACTTCAGTTAGTGCTAAATACAGCTACTAGAATCCTGACTAGAACCAAGAAATTTGATCCTATTACTCCAGTGCTAGCTTCCCTACACTGGCTTCCTATTAAGGCAAGGGCTGATTTCAAAGGTTTTACTGTTAACCTATAAAGCGTTACATGGGCTTGCTCCTACCTATCTTTCCGGGTTGGTCCTGCCGTCATACCAATACGTACGCTACGGTCACAAGGCATGAGCCTCCTAATTGTCCCTAGAATTTCTAAGCAAACAGCGGGAGGCAGGGCTTTCTCCTATAGATCTCCATTTTTATGGAACAGTCTGCCTACCCATGTGAGAGACGCTAGACTCGGTCTCAACCTTTAAGTCTTTACTGAAGACTTATCTCTTCAGTAGGTCATATGATTGAGTGTAGTCTGGCCCAGGAGTGTGAAGGTGAGCGGAAAGGCTGGAGCACGAACAGCCCTTGCTGTCTCTGCCGGCCGGTTCCCCTCTCCACTGGGGTTCTCTGCCTCTAACCCTGTTGCAGGGGCTGAGTCACTGGCTTGCTGGTGCTCTTTCATGCCGTCCCTGGGAGGGGTGCGTCACTTGAGTGGGTTGAGTTACTGACGTGATCTTCCTGTCTGGGTTGGCGCCCCCCTTGGTTTGTGCTGTGGTGGAGACCTCTGTGGGCTATACTCGGCCTTGTCTCAGGATTGTAAGTTGGTGGTTGGGGATATCCCTCTAGTGGTGCGGGGGCTGTGCTTTGGCGGAGTGGGTGGGGTTATATCCTTCCTGTTTGGCCCTGTCCTGTTTTCTTCGGATGGGGCCACAGTGTCTCGGACCGCTCCTGTCTCAGCCTCCAGTATTTATGCTGCAGTAGTTTATGTGTCGGGGGGGCTGGGGTTAGTTGGTTATACCTGGAGTACTTCTCCTGTCTTATCCAGTGTCCTGTGTGAATTTAATTATGCTCTCTCTAATTCTCTCGTTCTCTCTTTCTCTCTGAGAACCTGAGCCCTAGGACCATACGTCGGACTACCGGGCATGATGACACCTTGCTGTCCCCAGTCCGCCTGGCCTTGCTGCTATTCCAGTTTCAACTGTTCTGCCTCGCTCGAAACCCCCTACCTGTCCCAGACCTGCTGTTTTCAACTCTAAATGATCGGCTATGAAAAGCCAACTGAGAACCTGAGCCCTAGGACCATACGTCGGGACTACCGGCCGTGGTGACTCCTTGCTGTCCCCAGTCCGCCTGGCCTTGCTGCTATTCCAGTTTAAACTGTTCTCCTGCGGTTATGGAACCCCTACCTGTCCCAGACCTGCTGTTTTAAACTCTAATGATCGGCTATGAAAATCCAACTGAGATTTATTCCTGATTATTATTTGACCATGCTTGTCACTTATGAACATTTTTGAACATCTTGGCATGGTTCTGTTATAATCTCCACCCGGCACAGCCAGAAGAGGACTGGCCACCCCTCATAGCCTGGTTCCTCTCTAGGTTTCTTCCTAGGTTTTTGCCTTTCTAGGAGTTTTTCCTAGCCACCGTGCTTCTACACCTGCATTACTAGCTGTTTGGGGTTTTAGGCTGGGTTTCTGTACAGCACTTCGAGATATTAGCTGATGTAAGAAGGGCTATATAAAATAAAATTGATTGATTGAAATTGACTACCTGTTATCTGTATGGACCCTATAGTAGACTACCTGTTATCTATATGGACCCTATAGTATACTACCTGTTATCTGGCACCCTATAGTAGACTACCTGTTATCTTTATGGACCCTATAGTAGACTACCTGTTATCTGTATGGACCCTATAGTAGACTACCTGTTATCTGTATGTACCCTATAGTAGACTACCTGTTATCTGTATGGGCCCTATAGTAGACTACCTGTTATCTGTATGGACCCTATAGGAGACTACCTGTTATCTGTATGGACCCTATAGTAGACTACCTGTTATCTGTATGGACCCTATATGACTACCTGTTATCTGTATGACCCTATAGTAGACTACCTGTTATCTGTTTGGACCCTATAGTAGACTACCTGATATCTGAATTTACCCCATAGTAGACTACCTGTTAACTGGCACCCAATAGTATATTACCTGTTATCTGTATGGACGCTATAGTAGACTACCTGTTATCTGTCTGGACCCTATAGTAGACTACCTGTTATCTGTATTGACTCTATAGTAGACTACCTGTTATATGGCACCCTATAGGAGACTACCTGTTATCTGAATGGACCCTATAGGAGACTACCTGTTATCTGTATGGACCCCATAGTAGACTACCTGTTATCTGTATGGACCCTATAGTAGACTACCTGTTATCTGTATGGACCCTATAGTAGACTAACTGTTATCTGGCACCGTAGAGTAGACTACCTGTTATCTGTATGGACCCTATAGTAGACTACCTGTTATCTGTATGGACCCTATAGTAGACTACCTGTTATCTGGCACCCTATAGTAGACTACCTGTTATCTGTATGGACCCTATAGTAGACTACCTGTTATCTGTATGGACCGTATAGTAGAGTACCTGTTATCTATATGGACCCTATAGTAGACTACCTGTTATCTGTATGGACCTTATAGTAGACTACCTGTTATCTATATGGACCCTATAGTAGACTACCTGATTTCTGTATGGACCCTATAGTAGACTACCTGTTATCTGGCACCCTATAGTAGACTACCTGTTATCTGTATGGACCCTATAGTAGACTACCTGCTATCTGTATGGACCCTATAGTAGACTACATGTTATCTGTATTGACTCTGTAGTAGACTACCTGTTTTCTGGCACCCTATAGGAGACTACCTGTCATCTGTATGGACCCCATAGGAGACTACCTGTTATCTGTATGGACCCTATAGTAGACTATCTGTGTTTATATGGACCCTATAGTAGACTACCTGTTATCTATATGGACCCTATAGTAGACTGCCTGTTATCTGGCACCCTATAGTAGACTACCTGTTATCTGTATGGACGCTATAGTAGACTACCTGTTATCTGTCTGGACCCTATAGTAGACTACCTGTTATCTGTATTGACTCTATAGTAGACTACCTGTTATATGGCACCCTATAGGAGACTACCTGTTATCTGTATGGACCCTATAGGAGACTACCTGTTATCTGTATGGACCCCATAGTAGACTACCTGTTATCTGTATGGACCCTATAGTAGACTACCTGTTATCTGTATGGACCCTATAGTAGACTACCTGTTATCTGGCACCGTAGAGTAGACTACCTGTTATCTGTATGGACCCTATAGTAGACTACCTGTTATCTGTATGGACCCTATAGTAGAGTACCTGTTATCTGGCACCCTATAGTAGACTACCTGTTATCTGTATGGACCCTATAGTAGACTACCTGTTATCTATATGGACCCTATAGTAGACTACCTGTTATCTGTATGGACCTTATAGTAGACTACCTCTTATCTATATGGACCCTATAGTAGACTACCTGATTTCTGTATGGACCCTATAGTAGACTACCTGTTATCTGGCACCCTATAGTAGACTACCTGTTATCTGTATGGACCCTATAGTAGACTACCTGTTATCTGTATGGACCGTATAGTAGACTACCTGTTATCTATATGGACCCTATAGTAGACTACCTGTTATCTGTATGGACCTTATAGTAGACTACCTGTTATCTATATGGACCCTATAGTAGACTACCTGATTTCTGTATGGACCCTATAGTAGACTACCTGTTATCTGGCACCCTATAGTAGACTACCTGTTATCTGTATGGACCCTATAGTAGACTACCTGCTATCTGTATGGACCCTATAGTAGACTACATGTTATCTGTATTGACTCTATAGTAGACTACCTGTTTTCTGGCACCCTATAGGAGACTACCTGTCATCTGTATGGACCCCATAGGAGACTACCTGTTATCTGTAAGGACCCTATAGGAGACAACCTGTTATCTGTATGGACCCCATAGTAGACTACCTGTTTTCTGTATGGACCCTATAGTAGACTACCTGTTATCTGTATGGACCCTATAGTAGACTACCTGTTATATATATGGACCCCATAGTAGACTACCTGTTATCTGGCACCGTAGAGTAGACTACCTGTTATCTGTATGGACCCTATAGTAGACTACCTGTTATCTGTATGGACCCTATAGTAGACTACCTGTTATCTGGCACCCTATAGTAGACTACCTGTTATCTGTATGGACCCTATAGTAGACTACCTGTTATCTGTATGGACCGTATAGTAGACTACCTGTTATCTATATGGACCCTATAGTAGACTACCTGTTATCTGTATGGACCTTATAGTAGACTACCTGTTATCTATATGGACCCTATAGTAGACTACCTAATTTCTGTATGGACCCTATAGTAGACTACCTGTTATCTGGCACCCTATAGTAGACTACCTGTTATCTGTATGGACCCTATAGTAGACTACCTGCTATCTGTATGGACCCTATAGTAGACTACCTGTTATCTGTTTGGACCCTATAGTAGACTACCTGTTATCTGTATGGACCCTAAAGTAGACTACCTGATATCTGAATTTACCCCATAGTAGACTACCTGTTAACTGGCACCCAATAGTATATTACCTGTTATCTGTATGGACCCTATAGTAGACTATCTGTGTTTATATGGACCCTATAGTAGACTACCTGTTATCTATATGGACCCTATAGTAGACTGACTGTTATCTGGCACCCTATAGTAGACTACCTGTTATCTGTTTGGACCCTATAGTAGACTACCTGTTATCTGTCTGGACCCTATAGTAGACTACCTGTTATCTGTATTGACTCTATAGTAGACTACCTGTTATATGGCACCCTATAGGAGACAACCTGTTATCTGTATGGACCCCATAGTAGACTACCTGTTTTCTGTATGGACCCTATAGTAGACTACCTGTTATCTGTATGGACCCTATAGTAGACTACCTGTTATCTATATGGACCCCATAGTAGACTACCTGTTATCTGTATGGACCCTATAGTAGACTACCTGTTATCTGTATGGACCCTATAGTAGACTACCTGTTATCTGGCACCGTAGAGTAGACTACCTGTTATCTGTATGGACCCTATAGTAGACTACCTGTTATCTGTATGGACCCTAGTAGACTACCTGTTATCTGGCACCCTATAGTAGACTACCTGTTATCTGTATGGACCCTATAGTAGACTACCTGTTATCTGTATGGACCGTATAGTAGACTACCTGTTATCTATATGGACCCTATAGTAGACTACCTGTTATCTGTATGGACCTTATAGTAGACTACCTGTTATCTATATGGACCCTATAGTAGACTACCTGATTTCTGTATGGACCCTATAGTAGACTACCTGTTATCTGGCACCCTATAGTAGACTACCTGTTATCTGTATGGACCCTATAGTAGACTACCTGCTATCTGTGTGGACCCTATAGTAGACTACATGTTATCTGTATTGACTCTATAGTAGACTACCTGTTTTCTGGCACCCTATAGGAGACTACCTGTCATCTGTATGGACCCCATAGGAGACTACCTGTTATCTGTAAGGACCCTATAGGAGACAACCTGTTATCTGTATGGACCCCATAGTAGACTACCTGTTTTCTGTATGGACCCTATAGTAGACTACCTGTTATCTGTATGGACCCTATAGTAGACTACCTGTTATCTATATGGACCCTATAGTATACTACCTGTTATCTGGCACCCTATAGTAGACTACCTGTTATCTTTATGGACCCTATAGTAGACTACCTGTTATCTGTATGGACCCTATAGTAGACTACCTGTTATCTGTATGGGCCCTATAGTAGACTACCTGTTATCTGTTTGGACCCTATAGTAGACTACCTGTTATCTGTATGGACCCTATAGTAGACTATCTGATATCTGTATTTACCCCATAGTAGACTACCTGTTAACTGGCACCCTATTGTAGATCACCTGTTATCTGTATGGACCCTATAGTAGACTATCTGTGTTTATATGGACCCTATAGTAGACTGCCTGTTATCTGGCACCCTACAGTAGAGTACCTGTTATCTGTATGGACCCTATTGTAGATCACCTGTTATCTGTATGGACCCTATAGTAGACTATCTGTGTTTATATGGACCCTATAGTAGACTACCTGTTATCTATATGGACCCTATAGTAGACTGCCTGTTATCTGGCACCCTACAGTAAAGTACCTGTTATCTGTATGGACCCCATAGTAGACTACCTGTTATCTGTATGGACCCTATAGGAGACTACCTGTTATCTGTATGGACCCCATAGTAGACTATCTGTTATCTGTATGGACCCTATAGTAGACTACCTGTTATCTGTATGTACCCTATAGTAGACTACCTGTTATCTGGCACCGTAGAGTAGACTACCTGTTATCTGTATGGACCCTATAGTAGACTACCTGTTATCTGTATGGACCCTATAGTAGACTACCTGTTATCTGTATGGACCCTATAGTAGACTACCTGTTATCTGTATGGACCCTATAGTAGATGACCTGTTATCTGGCACCGTAGAGTAAACTACCTGTTATCTGTATGGACCCTATAGTAGACTACCTGTTATCTGAATGGACCCTATAGTAGACTACCTGTTATCTGGCACCCTATAGGAGACTACCTGTTATCTGTATGGACCCTATAGGAGACTACCTGTTATCTGGCACCCTATTGTAGACTACCTGTTATCTGGCACCCTATAGTAGACTACCTGTAATCTGTATGGACCCTATAGTAGACTACCTGTTATCTTTATGGACCCTATAGTAGACTACCTGTTATCTGTATGGACCCTATAGTAGCCTATCTGTTATCTCTATGGACCCTATAGTAGACTATCTGTGTTTATATGGACCCTATAGTAGACTACCTGTTATCTATACACTGAGACCAGATGAACTGGGATACTGAGGCCAGATGAACTGGAGCACTGAGGTCAGATGAACTGGAACACTGAGGCCAGATGAACTGGAACAATGAGGCCAGATGAACTGGAACACTGAGGCCAGATGGACTGGAACACTGAGGCAAGATGAACTGGAACACTGAGGCCAGATGAACTGGAACACTGAGGCCAGATACCAGAGGGAAGAAACAACAACATGGCCAATGGACTGTGAGGAATTGTTCGTATGCTAGCTAGAAAGAAGAAGTAGGAAATTGCACAAAAATTAGAGGGTGGTCCAAGACTAGGATATGTCCCAAATGGCACCCTATTCCCTATGTAGTGCACTACTTATAGGGCTCTGGCCAAAAGTAGTGCACTATATAGGGAATAGGGTGCCATTTGGGACACATCCTAGAACTAGGAAAATAATATAATCATATGATTTATAGAAATAGCAGAGATATGGTACTCATGTAATTACACGATTATGACAGAAATAGCAGAAAGCAACTCTGTGATTATGAATGTGACAGCTGATGCTGTGTTTCTTCAGGAAACCACAGTCTTTATACGTTTACAAGAAGCCCCTAATCAACAGTTCTGGAGGCATGCGCTCCATGCACTCCCTGCTCGGGAAAATAGCACGTTGTTGTTTGGAATTATAGTGATTTGGGAACGGGAGGTTGGGAATGCTCGGCAGGCTGTGTGTGTGTGTGTTTGTGTGTGTGTGCGTGATGTGTGTGTGTGTGTGTGTGTGTGCGTGCAGGCAGCTGGACAGCAGCAGAATGTGGGTTAATTGCTGAGTGGAGCTGCTTTGATAGACCGCAGGGTTAATGGGCAGTGTGTTTTTATATTGCGTGCTCTTGTGTGTGTGTGTGTGTGTGTGTGTGTGTGTGCATGTGTGCATGTGTGTGTCTGTGTTTGAGTGTGTGTGTGTGTGTGTGTGTGTGAGTGTGTGTGTGTCTGTATGCTGAGGGGAGCGTAATAGATGGAGAGAGAAGAGGTCAGTGCTGACCTCAGTCAACCAGGAGATATGGACTACATCCCAAATGGCACCCTATTTCATACATACTCCCTGATTAAAAGTAGTGAACTATATAGGGAATAGGGTGCCAGATAACAGGTAGTCTCCTATAGGGTGCCAGATAACAGGTAGTCTACTATAGGGTCCATACAGATAACAGGTAGTCTACTATAGGGTCCATACAGATAACAGGTAGTCTACTATACGGTGCCAGATAACAGGTAGTCTACTATAGGGTCCATACAGATAACAGGTAGTCTACTATAGGGTCCATACAGATAACAGGTAGTCTAATATAGGGTCCATACAGATTACAGGTAGTCTCCTATAGGGTCCATACAGATAACAGGTAGTCTACTATAGGGTCCATACAGATTACAGGTAGTCTACTATGGGGTCCATACAGATAGCAGGTAGTCTACTATAGGGTGCCAGATAACAGGTAGTCTACTATAAGGTCCATAAAGATAACAGGTAGTCTACTATACGATGCCAGATAACAGGTAATCTACTATAGGGTCCATACAGATAACAGGTAGTCTACTATAGGGTCCATACAGATAACAGGTAATCTACTATATGGTCCATACAGGTAAAAGGTAGTCTACTATAGGGTCCAAACAGATAACAGGTAGTCTACTATAGGGTCCATACAGATAACAGGTAGTCTACTATAGGGTCCATACAGATAACAGGTAGTCTACTATAGGGTCCATACAGATAACAGGTAGTCTACTATGGGGTCCATACAGATAACAGGTAGTCTACTATAGGGTCCATACAGATAACAGGTAGTCTACTATAGGGTCCATACGGATAACAGGTAGTCTCCTATAGGGTCCATACAGATAACAGGTAGTCTACTATAGGGTCCATACAGATTACAGGTAGTCTACTATGGGGTCCATACAGATAGCAGGTAGTCTACTATAGGGTGCCAGATAACAAGTAGTCTACTATAAGGTCCATACAGATAACAGGTAGTCTACTGTACGATGCCAGATAACAGGTAATCTACTATAGGGTCCATACAGATAACAGGTAGTCTACTATAGGGTCCATATAGATAACAGGTAGTCTACTATAGGGTCAATATAAACACAGATAGTATACTATAGGGTCCATACAGATAACAGGTAATCTACTATAGGGTGCCAGTTAACAGGTAGTCTACTATGGGGTAAATACAGATATCAGGTAGTCTACTATAGGGTGCCAGATAACAGGTAGTCTACTATAGGGTGCAAGATTACAGGTAGTCTACTATGGGGTCCATACAGATAGCAGGTAGTCTACCATAGGGTGCCAGATAACAAGTAGTCTACTATAAGGTCCATACAGATAACAGGTAGTCTACTATACGATGCCAGATAACAGGTAATCTACTATAGGGTCCATACAGATAACAGGTAGTCTACCATAGGGTCCATATAGATAACAGGTAGTCTACTATAGGGTCCATATAAACACAGATAGTCTACTATAGGGTCCATACAGATAACAGGTAATCTACTATAGGGTGCCAGTTAACAGGTAGTTTACTATGGGGTAAATACAGATATCAGGTAGTCTACTATAGGGTGCCAGATAACAGGTAGTCTACTATGGGGTCCATACAGATAACATGTAGTCTACTATAGGGAGCCAGATAACGTGTAGTCTACTATAGGGTCCATACAGATAACAGGTAGTCTACTAAAGGGTCCATACAGGTAACAGGTATTCTACTATAGGGTCCATACAGATAACAGGTAGTCTACTATAGGGTCCATAAAGATAACAGGTCGTCTACTATGGGGTCCATACAGATAGCAGGTAGTTTACTATAGGGTACCAGATAACAAGTAGTCTACTATAAGGTCCATACAGATAAAAGGTATTCTACTATAAGATGCCAGATAACAGGTAATCTACTAAAGGGTCCATACAGATAACAGGTAGTCTACCATAGGGTCCATTCAGATAACAGGTAGTCTACTATAAGGTGCCAGATAACAGGTAGTCTACTAAAGGGTCCATACAGATAACAGGTAGTCTACTATAGGGTCCATACAGATAACAGGTAGTCTACTATAGGGTGATCGATAACAGGTAGTCTACTATAGGGTCCATACATATAACAGGTAGTCTACTATAGGGTCCATACAGATAACAGGTAGTCTACTATAGGGTGCCAGATAACAGGTAGTCTACTATAGGGTCCATACAGATAACAGGTAGTCTACTATAGGGTCCATACAGATAACAGGTAGTCTACTATAAGGTCCATACAGATAACAGGTAGTCTACTATAGGGTGCCCGATAACAGGTAGTCTACTATAGGGTCCATATAGATAACAGGTAGTCTACTATAGGGTCCATACAGATAACAGGTAGTCTACTATAGGGTGCCAGATAACAGGTAGTCTACTATAGGGTGCCAGATAACAGGTAGTCTACTATAGGGTGCCAGATAACAGGTAGTCTACTATAGGGTCCATACATATAACAGGTAGTCTACTATAGGGTCCATACAGATAACAGGTAGTCTACTATAGGGTGCCAGATAACAGGTAGTCTACTATAGGGTCCATACAGATAACAGGTAGTCTACTATAGGGTCCATACAGATAACAGGTAGTCTACTATAAGGTCCATACAGATAACAGGTAGTCTACTATAGGGTGCCAGATAACAGGTAGTCTACTATAGGGTGCCAGATAACAGGTAGTCTACTATAGGGTCCATATAAACACAGATAGACTACTATAGGGTCCATACAGATAACAGGTAGTCTACTATAGGGTGCCCGATAACAGATAGTCTACTATAGGGTCCATACAGATAACAGGTAGTCTACTATAGGGTCCATACAGATAACAGGTAGTCTACTATAGGGTCCATGCAGATAACAGGTAGTCTACTATAGGGTCCATACAGATAACAGGTAGTCTACTATAGGGTGCCAGATAACAGGTAGTCTACCATAGGGTCCATACAGATAACAGGTAGTCTACTATAGGGTCCATACAGATAACATGTAGTCTACTATAGGGTGCCCGATAACAGGTAGTCTACTATAGGGTCCATACAGATAACAGGTAGTCTACTATAGGGTCCATACAGATAACAGGTAGTCTACTATAGGGTGCCAGATAACAGGTAGTCTACTATAGGGTCCATATAGAACACAGATAGTATACTATGGGGTCCATAAAGATAACAGGTAGTCTCCTGTAGGGTCCATACAGATAACAGGTAGTCTACTATAGGGTGCCAGATAACAGGTAGTCTACTATAGGGTGCCAGATAACAGGTAGTCTACTAAAGGGTCCATATAAACACAGATAGACTACTATAGGGTTCATACAGATAACAGGTAGTCTACTATAGGGTGCCCGATAACAGGTAGTCTAGTATAGGGTCAATACAGATAACAGGTAGTCTACTATAGGGTCCATACAGATAACAGGTAGTCTACTATAGGGTTCAAACAGATAACAGGTAGTCTACTATAGGGTCCATACAGATAACAGGTAGTCTACTATAGGGTCCATACAGATAACAGGTAGTCTACTATAAGGTCCATACAGATAACAGCTAGTCTCCTATAGGGTCCATACAGATAACAGGTAGTCTACTATAGGGTCCATATAAACACAGATAGTCTACTATAGGGTCAATACAGATAACAGGTAATCTGCTATAGGGTGCCAGTTAACAGGTAGTCTACTATGGGGTAAATACAGATATCAGGTAGTCTACTATAGGGTGCCAGATAACATGTAGTCTACTATGGGGTCCATACAGATAACAGGTAGTCTACTATAGGGTGCCAGATAACATGTAGTCTACTATAGGGTCCATACAGATAACAGGTAGTCTCCTATAGGGTCCAAACAGATAACAGTTAGTCTACTATAGGGTGCCAGATAACAGGTAGTATACTATAGGGTCCATATAGATAACAGGTAGTCTACTATAGGGTCCATACAGATAACAGGTAGTCTACTATGGGGTCCATACAGATAACAGGTAGTCTACTATAGGGTCCATACAGATAACAGGTAGTCTACTATAGGGTCCATACAGATAACAGGTAGTCTACTATACGGTGCCAGATAACAGGTAGTCTACTATAGGGTCCATACAGATAACAGGTAGTCTACTATAGGGTCCATACAGATAACAGGTAGTCTACTATATGGTCCATACAGGTAAAAGGTAGTCTACTATGGGGTCCATACAGATAGCAGGTAGTCTACTATAGGGTGCCAGATAACAAGTAGTCTACTATAAGGTCCATAAAGATAACAGGTAGTCTACTATACGATGCCAGATAACAGGTAGTCTACTATGGGGTCCATACAGATAACATGTAGTCTACTATAGGGAGCCAGATAACGTGTAGTCTACTATAGGGTCCATACAGATAACAGGTAGTCTACTAAAGGGTCCATACAGGTAACAGGTAGTCTACTATAGGGTCCATACAGATAACAGGTAGTCTACTATAGGGTCCATAAAGATAACAGGTCGTCTACTATGGGGTCCATACAGATAGCAGTTAGTTTACTATAGGGTACCAGATAACAAGTAGTCTACTATAAGGTCCATACAGATAACAGGTATTCTACTATAAGATGCCAGATAACAGGTAATCTACTAAAGGGTCCATACAGATAACAGGTAGTCTACCATAGGGTCCATTCAGATAACAGGTAGTCTACTATAAGGTGCCAGATAACAGGTAGTCTACTAAAGGGTCCATACAGATAACAGGTAGTCTACTATAGGGTCCATACAGATAACAGGTAGTCTACTATAGGGTGATCGATAACAGGTAGTCTACTATAGGGTCCATACATATAACAGGTAGTCTACTATAGGGTCCATACAGATAACAGGTAGTCTACTATAGGGTGCCAGATAACAGGTAGTCTACTATAGGGTCCATACAGATAACAGGTAGTCTACTATAGGGTCCATACAGATAACAGGTAGTCTACTATAAGGTCCATACAGATAACAGGTAGTCTACTATAGGGTGCCCGATAACAGGTAGTCTACTATAGGGTCCATATAGATAACAGGTAGTCTACTATAGGGTCCATACAGATAACAGGTAGTCTACTATAGGGTGCCAGATAACAGGTAGTCTACTATAGGGTGCCAGATAACAGGTAGTCTACTATAGGGTGCCAGATAACAGGTAGTCTACTATAGGGTCCATATAAACACAGATAGACTACTATAGGGTCCATACAGATAACAGGTAGTCTACTATAGGGTGCCCGATAACAGGTAGTCTACTATAGGGTCCATACAGATAACAGGTAGTCTACTATAGGGTCCATACAGATAACAGGTAGTCTACTATAGGGTCCATGCAGATAACAGGTAGTCTACTATAGGGTCCATACAGATAACAGGTAGTCTACTATAGGGTGCCAGATAACAGGTAGTCTACCATAGGGTCCATACAGATAACAGGTAGTCTACTATAGGGTCCATACAGATAACATGTAGTCTACTATAGGGTGCCCGATAACAGGTAGTCTACTATAGGGTCCATACAGATAACAGGTAGTCTACTATAGGGTCCATACAGATAACAGGTAGTCTACTATAGGGTGCCAGATAACAGGTAGTCTACTATAGGGTGCCAGATAACAGGTAGTCTACTATAGGGTCCATATAGAACACAGATAGTATACTATGGGGTCCATAAAGATAACAGGTAGTCTCCTGTAGGGTCCATACAGATAACAGGTAGTCTACTATAGGGTGCCAGATAACAGGTAGTCTACTATAGGGTGCCAGATAACAGGTAGTCTACTATAGGGTCCATATAAACACAGATAGACTACTATAGGGTTCATACAGATAACAGGTAGTCTACTATAGGGTGCCCGATAACAGGTAGTCTAGTATAGGGTCAATACAGATAACAGGTAGTCTACTATAGGGTCCATACAGATAACAGGTAGTCTACTATAGGGTTCAAACAGATAACAGGTAGTCTACTATAGGGTCCATACAGATAACAGGTAGTCTACTATAGGGTCCATACAGATAACAGGTAGTCTACTATAAGGTCCATAGAGATAACAGCTAGTCTCCTATAGGGTCCATACAGATAACAGGTAGTCTACTATAGGGTCCATATAAACACAGATAGTCTACTATAGGGTCAAAACAGATAACAGGTAATCTGCTATAGGGTGCCAGTTAACAGGTAGTCTACTATGGGGTAAATACAGATATCAGGTAGTCTACTATAGGGTGCCAGATAACATGTAGTCTACTATGGGGTCCATACAGATAACAGGTAGTCTACTATAGGGTGCCAGATAACATGTAGTCTACTATAGGGTCCATACAGATAACAGGTAGTCTCCTATAGGGTCCAAACAGATAACAGTTAGTCTACTATAGGTTCCATAAAGATAACAGGTAGTCTACTATAGGGTCCACACAGATAACATGTAGTCTACTATAGGGTGCCAGATAACAGGTAGTATACTATAGGGTCCATATAGATAACAGGTAGTCTACTATAGGGTCCATACAGATAACAGGTAGTCTACTATGGGGTCCATACAGATAACAGGTAGTCTACTATAGGGTCCATACAGATAACAGGTAGTCTACTATAGGGTCCATACAGATAACAGGTAGTCTACTATACGGTGCCAGATAACAGGTAGTCTACTATAGGGTCCATACAGATAACAGGTAGTCTACTATAGGGTCCATACAGATAACAGGTAGTCTACTATATGGTCCATACAGGTAAAAGGTAGTCTACTATGGGGTCCATACAGATAGCAGGTAGTCTACTATAGGGTGCCAGATAACAAGTAGTCTACTATAAGGTCCATAAAGATAACAGGTAGTCTACTATACGATGCCAGATAACAGGTAATCTACTATAGGGTCCATACAGATAACAGGTAGTCTACTATAGGGTCCATACAGATAACAGGTAGTCTACTATATGGTCCATACAGGTAAAAGGTAGTCTACTATAGGGTCCAAACAGATAACAGGTAGTCTACTATAGGGTCATTACAGATAACAGGTAGTCTACTATAGGGTCCATACAGATAACAGGTAGTCTACTATAGGGTCCATACAGATAACAGGTAGTCTACTATAGGGTCATTACATATAACAGGTAGTCTACTATGGGGTCCATACAGATAACAGGTAGTCTACTATATGGTCCATACAGGTAAAAGGTAGTCTACTATAGGGTCCAAACAGATAACAGGTAGTCTACTATAGGGTCCATACAGATAACAGGTAGTCTACTATAGGGTCCATACAGATAACAGGTAGTCTACTATAGGGTCCATACAGATAACAGGTAGTCTACTATAGGGTCCATACAGATAACAGGTAGTCTACTATGGGGTCCATGCAGATAACAGGTAGTCTACTATAGGGTCCATACAGATAACAGGTATTCTACTATAGGGTCCATACGGATAACAGGTAGTCTCCTATAGGGTCCATACAGATAACAGGTAGTCTACTATAGGGTCCATACAGATTACAGGGAGTCTACTATGGGGTCCATACAGATAGCAGGTAGTCTACTATAGGGTGCCAGATAACAAGTAGTCTACTATAAGGTCCATACAGATACCAGGTAGTCTACTGTACGATGCCAGATAACAGGTAATCTACTATAGGGTCCATACAGATAACAGGTAGTCTACTATAGGGTCCATATAGATAACAGGTAGTCTACTATAGGGTCCATATAAACACAGATAGTATACTATAGGGTCCATACAGATAACAGGTAATCTACTATAGGGTGCCAGTTAACAGGTAGTCTACTATGGGGTAAATACAGATATCAGGTAGTCTACTATAGGGTGCCAGATAACAGGTAGTCTACTATAGGGTGCAAGATTACAGGTAGTCTACTATGGGGTCCATACAGATAGCAGGTAGTCTACCATAGAGTGCCAGATAACAAGTAGTCTACTATAAGGTCCATACAGATAACAGGTAGTCTACTATACGATGCCAGATAACAGGTAGTCTACTATAGGGTCCATACAGATAACAGGTAGTCTACTATAGGGTCCATACAGATAACAGGTAGTCTACTATAGGGTCATTACATATAACATGTAGTCTACTATGGGGTCCATACACATAACAGGTAGTCTACTATATGGTCCATACAGGTAAAAGGTAGTCTACTATAGGGTCCAAACAGATAACAGGTAGTCTACTATAGGGTCCATACAGATAACAGGTAGTCTACTATAGGGTCCATACAGATAACATGTAGTCTACTATAGGGTCCATACAGATAACACGTAGTCAATAATAGGGTCCATACAGATAACAGGTAGTCTACTATGGGGTCCATGCAGATAACAGGTAGTCTACTATAGGGTCCATACAGATAACAGGTAGTCTACTATAGGGTCCATACGGATAACAGGTAGTCTCCTATAGGGTCCATACAGATAACAGGTAGTCTACTATAGGGTCCATACAGATTACAGGTAGTCTACTATGGGGTCCATACAGATAGCAGGTAGTCTACTATAGGGTGCCAGATAACAAGTAGTCTACTATAAGGTCCATACAGATAACAGGTAGTCTACTGTACGATGCCAGATAACAGGTAATCTACTATAGGGTCCATACAGATAACAGGTAGTCTACTATAGGGTCCATATAGATAACAGGTAGTCTACTATAGGGTCCATATAAACACAGATAGTATACTATAGGGTCCATACAGATAACAGGTAATCTACTATAGGGTGCCAGTTAACAGGTAGTCTACTATGGGGTAAATACAGATATCAGGTAGTCTACTATAGGGTGCCAGATAACAGGTAGTCTACTATAGGGTGCAAGATTACAGGTAGTCTACTATGGGGTCCATACAGATAGCAGGTAGTCTACCATAGGGTGCCAGATAACAAGTAGTCAACTATAAGGTCCATACAGATAACAGGTAGTCTACTATAGGATGCCAGATAACAGGTAGTCTACCATAGGGTCCATATAGATAACAGGTAGTCTACTATAGGGTCCATATAAACACAGATAGTCTACTATAGGGTCCATACAGATAACAGGTAATCTACTATAGGGTGCCAGTTAACAGGTAGTCTACTATGGGGTAAATACAGATATCAGGTAGTCTACTATAGGGTGCCAGATAACAGGTAGTCTACTATGGGGTCCATACAGATAACATGTAGTCTACTATAGGGAGCCAGATAACATGTAGTCTACTATAGGGTCCATACAGATAACAGGTAGTCTACTAAAGGGTCCATACAGGTAACAGGTAGTCTACTATAGGGTCCAAACAGATAACAGGTAGTCTACTATAGGGTCCATACAGATAACAGGTAGTCTACTATAGGGTCCATACAGATAACAGGTAGTCTACTATAGGGTACCAGATAACAAGTAGTCTACTATAAGGTCCATACAGATAACAGGTATTCTACTATAAGATGCCAGATAACAGGTAATCTACTAAAGGGTCCATACAGATAACAGGTAGTCTACCTTAGGGTCCATTCAGATAACAAGTAGTCTACTATAGGGTGCCAGATAACAGGTAGTCTACTAAAGGGTACATACAGATAACAGGTAGTCTACTATAGGGTCCATACAGATAACAGGTAGTCTACTATAGGGTGATCGATAACAGGTAGTCTACTATAGGGTCCATACATATAACAGGTAGTCTACTATAGGGTCCATACAGATAACAGGTAGTCTACTATAGGGTCCATACAGATAACAGGTAGTCTACTATAGGGTGCCAGATAACAGGTAGTCTACTATAGGGTCCATACAGATAACAGGTAGTCTACTATAGGGTCCATACAGATAACAGGTAGTCTACTATAGGGTCCATACAGATAACATGTAGTCTACTATAGGGTCCATACAGATAACGGGTAGTCTACAATAGGGTCCATACAGATAACAGGTAGTCTACTATGGGGTCCATGCAGATAACAGGTAGTCTACTATAGGGTCCATACAGATAACAGGTAGTCTACTATAGGGTCCATACGGATAACAGGTAGTCTCCTATAGGGTCCATACAGATAACAGGTAGTCTACTATAGGGTCCATACAGATTACAGGTAGTCTACTATGGGGTCCATACAGATAGCAGGTAGTCTACTATAGGGTGCCAGATAACAAGTAGTCTACTATAAGGTCCATACAGATAACAGGTAGTCTACTGTACGATGCCAGATAACAGGTAATCTACTATAGGGTCCATACAGATAACTTGTAGTCTACTATAGGGTCCATATAGATAACAGGTAGTCTACTATAGGGTCCATATAAACACAGATAGTATACTATAGGGTCCATACAGATAACAGGTAATCTACTATAGGGTGCCAGTTAACAGGTAGTGTACTATGGGGTAAATACAGATATCAGGTAGTCTACTATAGGGTGCCAGATAACAGGTAGTCTACTATAGGGTGCAAGATTACAGGTAGTCTACTATGGGGTCCATACAGATAGCAGGTAGTCTACCATAGGGTGCCAGATAACAAGTAGTCAACTATAAGGTCCATACAGATAACAGGTAGTCTACTATAGGATGCCAGATAACAGGTAGTCTACCATAGGGTCCATATAGATAACAGGTAGTCTACTATAGGGTCCATATAAACACAGATAGTCTACTATAGGGTCCATACAGATAACAGGTAATCTACTATAGGGTGCCAGTTAACAGGTAGTCTACTATGGGGTAAATACAGATATCAGGTAGTCTACTATAGGGTGCCAGATAACAGGTAGTCTACTATGGGGTCCATACAGATAACATGTAGTCTACTATAGGGAGCCAGATAACATGTAGTCTACTATAGGGTCCATACAGATAACAGGTAGTCTACTAAAGGGTCCATACAGGTAACAGGTAGTCTACTATAGGGTCCAAACAGATAACAGGTAGTCTACTATAGGGTCCATACAGATAACAGGTAGTCTACTATAGGGTCCATACAGATAACAGGTAGTCTACTATAGGGTACCAGATAACAAGTAGTCTACTATAAGGTCCATACAGATAACAGGTATTCTACTATAAGATGCCAGATAACAGGTAATCTACTAAAGGGTCCATACAGATAACAGGTAGTCTACCATAGGGTCCATTCAGATAACAAGTAGTCTACTATAGGGTGCCAGATAACAGGTAGTCTACTAAAGGGTCCATACAGATAACAGGTAGTCTACTATAGGGTCCATACAGATAACAGGTAGTCTACTATAGGGTGATCGATAACAGGTAGTCTACTATAGGGTCCATACATATAACAGGTAGTCTACTATAGGGTCCATACAGATAACAGGTAGTCTACTATAGGGTCCATACAGATAACAGGTAGTCTACTATAGGGTGCCAGATAACAGGTAGTCTACAATAGGGTCCATACAGATAACAGGTAGTCTACTATAGGGTCCATACAGATAACAGGTAGTCTACTATAGGGTCCATACAGATAACAGGTAGTCTACTATAGGGTGCCCGATAACAGGTAGTCTACTATAGGGTCCATATAGATAACAGGTAGTCTACTATAGGGTCCATACAGATAACAGGTAGTCTACTATAGGGTGCCAGATAACAGGTAGTCTACTATAGGGTGCCAGATAACAGGTAGTCTACTATAGGGTCCATATAGAACACAGATAGTATACTATAGGGTCCATATAGATAACATGTAGTCTACTATAGGGTCCATACAGATAACAGGTAGTCTACTATAGGGTCCATACAGATAACAGGTAGTCTACTATGGGGTCCATACAGATAACAGTTAGTCTACTATAGGGTCCATACAGATAACAGGTAGTCTACTATAGGGTCCATACAGATAACAGGTAGTCTACTATAGGGTCCATACAGATAACAGGTAGGCTACTATAGGGTCCATACAGATAACAGGTAGTCTACTATAGGGTCCATACAGATAACAGATAGTCTACTATAGGGTCCATACAGATAACAGGTAGTCTACTATGGGGTCCATACAGATTACAGGTAGTCTCCTATAGGGTCCATACAGATAACAGGTAGTCTACTATGGGGTCCATACAGATAACAGGTAGTCTCCTATAGGGTGCCAGATAACAGGTAGTCTACTATAGAGTCAATACAGATAACAGGTAGTCTACTATAGGGTCCATACAGATAACAGGTAGTCTACTATAGGGTGCCAGATAACAGGTAGTCTACTATAGGGTCCAAACAGATAACAGGTTGTCTACTATAGGGTCCATATAGATAACAGGTAGTCTACTATAGGGTCCATTTAAACACAGATAGTCTACTATAGGGTCCATACAGATAACAGGTAATCTACTATAGGGTGCCAGTTAACAGGTAGTCTACTATGGGGTCCATACAGATAACAGGTAGTCTACTATAGTGTGCCAGATAACAGGTAGTCTACTATAGGGTCCATACAGATAACAGGTAGTCTACTATAGGGTACATACAGATAACAGGTAGTCTACTATAGGGTCCAAACAGATAACAGGTTGTCTACTATAGGGTCCATACAGATAACAGGTTGTCTACTATAGGGTGACAGATAACAGGTAGTATACTATAGGGTCCATATAGATAACAGGTAGTCTACTATAGGTTTCATACAGATAACAGGTAGTCTACTATATGGTCCATACAGATAACAGGTAGTCTACTATGGGGTCCATACAGATAACAGGTTGTCTACAATAGGGTCCATACAGATAACAGGTAGTCTACTATATGGTCCATACAGATAACAGGTAGTCTCCTATGGGGTCCATACAGAAAACAGGTAGTCTCCTATAGGGTGCCAGATAACAGGTAGTATAGGGTCCATACAGATAACAGGTAGTCTACTATAGGGTCCATACAGATAGCAGGTAGTCTCCTATAGGGTGCCAGATAACAGGTAGTCTACTATAGGGTCCATACAGATAACAGGTATTCTACTATAGGGTGCCAGATAACAGGTAGTTAATCTGGCCTCAGTGTTCCAGTTCATCTGGCCTCAGTGTTCCAGTTCATCTGACCTCAGTGCTCCAGTTCATCTGGCCTCAGTGTTCCAGTTCATCTGGCCTCAGTATCCCAGTTCATCTGGCCTCAGTATCCCAGTTCATCTGGTCTCAGTGTTCCAGTTCATCTGACCTCAGCGCTTCAGTTCATCTGGCCTCAGTGTTCCAGTTCATCTGACCTCTGTGTTCCAGTTCTTCTGGCCTCAGTGTTCCAGTTCATCAGTCCTCAGTATTCCAGTTAATCTGGCCCTCAGTGTTCCAGTTCATCTGACCCCAGTGATCCAGTTCATCTGGCCTCAGTGTTCCAGTTCATCTGGATTCAGTATCCCAGTTCATCTGGCCTCAGTATTCCAGTTCATCTGGCCTCAGTATTCCAGTTCATCTGGTCTCAGTGTTCCAGTTCATCTGACCTCGGCACTTCAGTTAATCTGGCCTCAGTGTTCCAGTTCATCTGGCCTCAGTGTTCCAGTTCATCTGGCCTCATTATCCCAGTTCATCTGGCCTCAGTATTCCAGTTCATATGGCCTCAGTGTTCCAGTTCATCTGGCCTCAGCGCTTCAGTTCATCTGGCCTCAGTGCTCCAGTTCATCTGGCCTCAGTGCTCCAGTTCATATGGCCTCAGTGTTCCAGTTCATCTGGCCTCAGCGCTTCAGTTCATCTGGCCTCAGTGCTCCAGTTCATCGGGCCTCAGTGCTCCAGTTCATCTGGTCTCAGTGTTCCAGTTCATCTGACCTCAGCGCTTCAGTTCATCTGGCCTCAGTGTTCCAGTTCATCTGACCTCAGTGTTCCAGTTCATCTGACCTCTGTGTTCCAGTTCATCTGACCTCAGTGTTCCAGTTCATCAGTCCTCAGTGTTCCAGTTCATCTGGCCCTCAGTGTTCCAGTTCATCTGGCCCCAGTGTTCAAAATCTCTGTCCACATCAAGGAAAACCATGATGCCAAACGATGTCATATTATTTGTGCAGTAGCTACATACTGGATAGATTATTACCATATGTCTAGGCTTCATTTGGAGGGGGCACTATAGTGACAATACTTTGATATGTTGGAGGGAAGTCCTAACAAGCCTGAGCTATGACAAACACATTCTTACTGTGTGTTAAGGCATCAGTAATAGGGTAATAACAAGCCTGAGTTATGGCTGAGGTCCTGTCTAATAGCAACCCTGAGGTCCTGTCTAATAGCTGCCCTGAGGTCCTGTCTAATAGCCACCCTGAGATCCTGTCTAATAGCCACCCTGAGATCCTGTCTAATAGCCGCCCTGAGGTCCTGTCTAATTGCCACCCTGAGGTCCTGTCTAATAGCCACCCTGAGATCCTGTCTAATTGCCGGCCTGAGGTCCTGTCTAACAGCTCTATAAACTGAGGATAATTAGTCTCTGTTAACGATCCTGAGCTCATCACACCCCCCACTAAAGAGCCGGAGGTGCCATGTCAAGTCTACTGCGCCAGGTGTTGGGGCATAGTGGTCCTACACACACGCACAGGCATGTACACACACTAACACACACACTAACACACACAGGAAGTCTCAGCAGGAGCAACACCTGGGAATAATCAGCCTCCACTCCTCTCTCTGCCAGCAGCTGCTGGAAAGAACACGGATATCTAAGCCACACATGAGTGAACCTTGAGTTTCGTCCCAAATGGCACCCTATTCCCTATGTAGTGCACTACTTTTAACATAGGCCCTATGGGTAGTGCACTAGGAAATAGGGTGCCATTTGAGATGCAACCATGGTCTGAGGCCTTCACATAACACAACCGGGCCAAGTCTGTGAGTCAGTGTCCACTTGAGATTTACTGGTACCGGGAGAACTGTTATGATTCAAATGTACTGGGTCCGTGGGAATGATGCACAACATGTAGGCCAATGACAACGCACTTCACATGGTAAACACAACAATATGTTTTCCATGAAGCCTACGTTCGGTACAAACTACAATCTATAGTAATATTTCATCAAAGACAATTCTGTGTTATGCTGATTTGTAGACCAACGTAAAGCGTCAATAACATACAAAACATGTATCTTAATACTGAAGATAATGCTGAATACATACGCAAAAATCACACTACAGCAAAATGTCTGAGGGGCAACTATACTGTCATGCTACCAGAACAAACAGTGGTTATCCCTCATACCAGAACCAGTCATTTATTACATGAAATGCAGTGATATGTCCTGACAGATTACTTAATATAAATGTAGTGATATATCCTGACAGATGACCTAATATAAATGCAGTGATATATCCTGACAGATGACCTAATATAAATGTAGTGACATATCCTGACAGATGACCTAATATAAATGTAGTGATATATCCTGACAGATGACCTAATATAAATTCAGTGATATATCCTGATAGATGGCCTAATATAAATGTAGTGATATATCCTGACAGATGACCTAATATAAATGCAGTGATATATCCTGACAGATAAACTAATATAAATTCAGTGATATATTCTGACAGATGACCTAATATAAATTCATTGATATATCCTGATAGATGGCCAAATATAAATGCAGTGATATATCCTGACAGATGAACCAATATAAATTCAGTGATATATTCTGACAGATGACCTAATATAAATTAATTGATATATCCTGATAGATGGCCAAATATAAATGCAGTGATATATCCTGACAGATTACCTAATATAAATTAATTGATATATCCTGATAGATGGCCAAATATAAATGCAGTGATATATCCTGACAGATGACCTAATATAAATTAATTGATATATCCTGATAGATGGCTTAATATAAATGAAGTGATATATCCTGACCGATGACCTAATATAAATGCAGTGATATATCCTGACAGATGACCTAATATAAATTAAGTGATATATCCTGACAGATGACCTAATATAAATGAAGTGATATATCCTGACAGATTACCTAATATAAATGCAGTGATATATCCTGACAGATGACCTAATATAAATGAAGTGATATATCCTGACAGATGACCTAATATAAATGCAGTGATATATCCTGACAGATGACCTAATATAAATGCAGTGATATATCCTGACAGATGACCTAATATAAATGAAGTGATATATCCTGACAATTACCTAATATAAATGAAGTGATATATCCTGACAGATGGCCTAATATAAATTCATTGATATATCCTGACAGATTACCTCATATAAATTCAGTGATATATCCTGACAGATGGCCTAATATAAATTCAGTAATATATCCTGACAGATGACCTAATATAAATTCAGTGATATATCCTGACAGATGACCTAATATAAATTCAGTGATATATCCTGATAGATGGCCAAATATAAATGCAGTGATATATCCTGACAGATTACCTAATATAAATTAATTGATATATCCTGATAGATGGCTTAATATAAATGAAGTGATATATCCTGACCGATGACCTAATATAAATGCAGTGATATATCCTGACAGATGACCTAATATAAATTAAGTGATATATCCTGACAGATGACCTAATATAAATGAAGTGATATATCCTGACAGATTACCTAATATAAATGCAGTGATATATCCTGACAGATGACCTAATATAAATGAAGTGATATATCCTGACAGATGACCTAATATAAATGCAGTGATATATCCTGACAGATGACCTAATATAAATGCAGTGATATATCCTGACAGATGACCTAATATAAATGAAGTGATATATCCTGACAATTACCTAATATAAATGAAGTGATATATCCTGACAGATGGCCTAATATAAATTCATTGATATATCCTGAGAGATTACCTCATATAAATTCAGTGATATATCCTGACAGATGGCCTAATATAAATTCAGTAATATATCCTGACAGATGACCTAATATAAATTCATTGATATTTCCTGACAGATGACCTAATATAAATTCATTGATATATCCTGACAGATGGCCTAATATAAATTCATTGATATATCCTGACAGATGACCTAATATAAATTCAGTGATATATCCTGACAGATGACCTAATATAAATTCAGTGATATATCCTGACATTTGACCTAATATAAATGAAGTGATATATCCTGACTGATGACCTAATATAAATGAAGTGATATATCCTGACAGATGGCCTAATATAAATGAAGTGATATATCCTGACAGATGACCTAATATAAATGAAGTGATATATCCTGACAGATGACCTAATATAAATGAGGTGATATATCCTGACAGATGGCCAAATATATCGGAATAGCATCAATGTGTCCATCAATTAATCAATCAGTCAAATGTATTTATAAAGCCCTTTTTACATCAGCAGATGTCACAAAGTGCTTATACAGAAACCCAGCCTAAAACCCCAAACAGCAAGCAATGCAGATGTAGAAGCACGGTGGCAGATTGTCAGCTTTAATTTGAGGGTATTTTCATCCATATCGGGTGAACTGGCTTAGAAATTACATCACAAATATCATATCCCCCAAAAATGCTAACCTCCCCTGTTATTGTAATGGTGAGAGGTTAGCATGTCTTGGGGGTGTGAAATTTGTTCGTCTGTAACTTTCTCACTCATCATTATTCACGATTAATTCAGGATTATCCGTAATCATGGTAGCAGCAACATTAATGTAGAAGTGTTTAGAAACATATTATATTCTTATTTACAATAAAAGTGACTCCAAAATGACACAATACATTATTTACCATTCATTTCAATTGGGCACTAAATAATCTGAAACACAACCAAAACAAACAGCAAATGCATCCAACAAATGCGCAGAGTCACACGCTTGATGTAATCATTACGTGCTATGAATATGGGACCAAATACTGAACTTTGTACTACTTTAATAAACATGTAAGTGAATTTGTCCAAATACTTTTGAGGGGGGACTATGTACAAAAGGTGCTGTAATTTCTAAACATTTCACCTGATATGGATGAAAATACCCTGAAATTAAAGCTGACAATCTGCACTTTAACCTCATAGTCATTGTTTGATATCAAATCCAAACTTTTGGAGTATAGAGACAAAATAAGAGAAAATGCTTCACTGTCCCAATAATTACGGAGGACACTGTAAATACATGGAATAATTTCCCCATAAATCTTACAGGTAGAATAAACCTCTATAGAATGTCATGGCTGCCAAAGTTTTTGTATTATTTTCGGTAATACCAGTTACCACACCGAAGACGTTCTTTTAAAAAGTATACTCGGTTATAACAGACTTTATATGGGCAAATACAATTCACAGAATAAAAAGGACATCTTCCTAAGTCCGAGGGTGGTTTCAACTCACTACTCAAGGCTTTTACTTGCGTTAAAAACACTAAAGAGGAACAGTGGGTACATATTGAAGATGGGCAGGCTCATCCCCAGAATCTTTTTACGTGTCTATTTTCAAAGAACATTAACAACTTCATCGTTAAAAACACTATAACAATATGGAAGAACAGTGGTTGTCCCCTAGTCAGACCAGCACCAACAGTGGTTGTCCCCTAGCCAGACCAGCACCAACAGTGGTTGTCCCCTAGTCAGACCAGCACCGACAGTAGTTGTCCCCTAGTCAGACCAGCACCAACAGTGGCTGTCCCTTAGCCAGACCAGAACCAGCCAGACCAGAACCAGCCAGACCAGTACCAGCCAGACCAGAACCAGCCAGACCAGTACCAGACAGACCAGAACCAGTCAGACCAGTACCAGCCAGACCAGCACCAGCCAGACCACAACCAGTCAGACCAGTACCAGCCAGACCAGAACCAGCCAGACCAGAACCAGTCAGACCAGTACCAGCCAGACCAGAACCAGTCAGACCAGTACCCATCAGACCAGTACCCGTCAGACCAGCCAGACCAGTACCAGCCAGACAAGAACCAGTCAGACCAGTACCAGCCAGACCAGAACCAGCCAGACCAGTACCAGTCAGACCAGTACCAGCCAGACTAGACCAGCCAGAACAGCACGTCAGACCAGAACCAGCCAGACCAGCACCAGCCAGACCAGAACCAGCCAGACCAGTACCAGCCAGACCAGAACCAGTCAGACCAGAACCAGACAGACCAGAACCAGCCAGACCAGAACCAGTCAGGAAGGCCATTGATGGTATTGTGAGAAGGAAATTAGGTTTTGTTTTCCTGATAATAATCTGGATCATATGAGGAGAATTATAACTTTTCTCTCTCTCTCTGGCAATAATAATAACTTCTCAGAGAGAGAGAGAGAGAGAGAGAGAGAGAGTCATGATGGCTATGCCCGGTTGGTTTCTCTTAACAACAACACAAGCCCTCACATTGTCCTCTTCCTAACTGGACAGACCCACTCTGAGACAACGCAGGAGAAAGACAACAGAAAAGCTAATAAAGATATGAAAATAAATCATAATTCAAATCATGTGGTTTAGAGGTTCCCTGTAATACTGCCATGTGCATGAGTGTATGTGTGCGTGTGTGCGTGTGTGTGTGTGTGTATGTGTGCACCCAAAATAGTCCATTAATGAAACCCAGCTCCTTTACGTGACTCATCCCTTTTACATCTAATCATGAAAAGCTTTGACTTTATTAAAACTCTATTTAATACTCTGGCCAGTCAATAATAATGTGAGTCTGGGTAAATCGCTATGGTCACCACTTAATCCCATAATAAACAGAACAGAGGAAAGGGGAAGAAGGTCTTTCCTAATATCACACCACAGTACCACAGTGATTCAATGAGAACACCTCTGTGGTTCTAAAAGGCCACCATTGTGTGAGAACTATCTCCATGGCTACTGCTTACGAACTGTAAGCCTTCTAGAGTTATCAACATTCCTGCCTCCTTCAGCGCAGCACTGTAGCAAAGCATATCAGTTCACCACCAATCCGATTTCATAAAAAAAGACATCACACAGCATTTCATTGAAACAACAAAAACACTAGAACTTCCATCTGGCAGGGAATTAATTAAAGTAGAATTACTGATGGAGAAATGGAGGGTTGGAGAGTGTGGAGCAATATTGAAACCCGGCGTCCACCACCACCACACTGACCTAACACCCAGGGAGGGTGAGGGTGATGTGAACGTGGGCTGATGTACGTGTGCGCAGGCAGGGACAGGCTGAACTCTTTCTTCACCTCCCTGTAGGGGAAGCCAGAGGCTCTAGATCACCTGTTAGCAGGCAGACTAGAGACAGAACCTGCTCCATGACAGAAGTCAGTATCCATACTATAACTATGGATACTGTAAAGAACCAGTCAGTTTAGACTAGAGAAAACCTCTTCTAGCAAGGAGTTGTGTATTGAACCTCAGTCCACCCAGCTGGTCTAAGCATCTACTGAAGTTCCCTCTGGGAACAATCTCCTTCTATTCTAATCTATTCAGATCTATTATATTCTAATCTATTATATTCTATTCTATTACATTCTAGTCTATTCTAATATTTATATTATATTCTAATATATTATATTCTAATATATTATATTCTATTCTCATCTATTCTATTCTATTCTATTCTAATATATTATATTCTACTCTAATATATTATGTTCTGTTATATTCTAATCGATTCTATTCAAATCTAATATATTCTAATCCACTCTAATCTATTCTATATGGTTGGTCAGTATAGAGATCTCTAAGTGTGAGTGACCTCCGGTGACACAGTTGTGTGTGTGTGTGTGTGTGTGTGTGTGTGGCAGTGTCACAAGGGTGGTACCACATTACTAATGATATTACGAAGACAGCATTATCATATTACTCAATGAATATGCTATAATGAGAGTAGAATTACATTGACATGAATTAAACTGTGTGTGTGGTTTATAACTTTGGAGATGTTATCCCTAACTGTTCCGGCAATACACTCAATTACAAATAATCTGATCAAATGAAATATCTTAAATGCCACAGCCGCAAGCTGCACAGAAATAAAAAGGCTATTTTTCATTCAGTGTGCACATGAATAGGTTATGTAATGACTTAGCTGGAGAGGCCCCTGGATAAAATGAATTTTCACTTAAATAAGATCATATTATACCAAAACATGTAATGCAATATAAGACTGATTCCTAGTCAACAACCAGACCTATGTCCATTAGACAGGAACGGTCTGGTAAATTCCTCCCTCCCTCCTCAATGGCATTTCCATTGGACCCATTCAGTGAGGTCTAAAAACCATGCAACAATCGCACCTTTGTTTGTGCCAGATAGAGAAAGAGAGAGTGAGAGCGAGAGCGAGAGAAAGGCAGAGACAAAGAGACAATGCAGCCCCTATTGTGGCCTAGTGAGCAAGCAGAGCCTGGACCCACGGTGACGTGCTAACCCCAGACTCCTCACTGCCGGGTGGGGAGGAGGACTCCTCTCTCTGTCCTGGTTCCCCATCAACCTGCAGTGAGATGGAGAAAGACAGAGGTTTCACAGCAGACCTAGGTTCAAATAGTATTTGATTTGACCGTTTTGATTGAGCTTACCTGGAGTGCCAGATGGGCAGGGTTTGCACTTTTGGGACTAGTCTGTTGCTTAAATTGCTCCAGGCAAGCACAGCTAAAGTATCTGATACTATTTAGCCAACCAGCTGTATTACAGACAAATGCTGCCCCCTGCTGGAAAACATTATTTAATGTTTGTTGTAAGAATATACAGTGAGAACACACTGTAATAACACACTGTAAGAACATACAGTAAGAACACACAGTAAGAACACAGTCAGAATATACAGTAAGAACACACAGACAACACTTGATCATTACATTTACATTTTAGTCATTTAGCAGACGCTCTTATCCAGAGCGACTTACAGTTAGTGAAATTTTTTTTTTTTTTATACTGGCCCCCCGTCGGAATCGAACCCACAACCCTGGCGTTGCAAACGCCATGCTCTATCAACTGAGCTACATCCCTGCCGGCCATTCCCTCCCCTACCCTGGACGACGCTGGGCCAATTGAGCGCCGCCCATGAGTCTCCCGGTCGCGGCCGGCTGCGACAGAGCCTGGATTCTAACCAGGATCTCTAGTGGCACAGTTAGCACTGCGATGCAGTGCCTTAGACCACTGCACCACAAGAGATTAGGATGTCATTTGGTACATGGATGTAGATTTGAAAGGATTGAGATGGTCTAGGTAGTATGGGTGGGGGGGCTGTTTCTGAACTAGGCCCCTGTCACACCTCAGCGGAATGATCAAGGCTACCTACCTGTAGACATGAGAAAACACAAGAGGACAGGAAACAAGGCCTTTTCCCATGACTTGTGAGTTGGATTGACACAGACAAGTCATTTACAGTTTCTCCAAATAACAGTCAGAGATTTGTTCAAAGTATACTGTCTCATTAGTGGTTACATCCCAAATACCACCCTATTTTCTATATAGTGCACTAGTTTTGACCAGTGCCCCAGTCAAAAGTAGTGCACTATATAGGGAATAGGGTGCAATTTGGGATATGCCCATTGTTAGACATTGTCTATATGGTATCCAACAGTTATACTGCATGTTACTGAATCAACACAAAGCATCAGCATATTCCCTTACTGTTTCCCAGAAGGAGACGGTGGGATCTTCTCTGGAGGGAACTCACTTGGACAGATGGACAACGGAGAAGATTGTCCGACAGAAACTCACAGTACGTCTGCCTCAGCCTGATACATCAGGATATTCCCTTACTCTAAACGTCCTAAGTGATTATGGAAAAGCCTTTCATGAGTTGGACATACAATTGTGCCCTCGCAAAATAGTTTAACCACTATAACTGCTTCAGAGACTTTTGTTAAATAAACGTTACACAAAATAATAACACAAATCATATTCAATTTCCATAAATGTTTATTTCCATTCAAAGGACCAGATTACCTTACTCACAGTTGAGTAATTTCACAAACTGTCTTTGTAGATGAAACAGGACTAGACTTTATACACAGGACACTATACAACCTTTCATCAGAGGAAAGTATAATATTTGGAAAGCGCTGGGGGCTTTTAGTTTACAGCTCAGCGATGGGCTTGTGGGGCCAGTACGGGTGCTTCTCCTTGTCCAGCTTGGTCTCGGGGAACGTGTCGTTCAGATCATCGATGGTCATCTGGTCGAAGGGAATCATGTTCTGGAACTTCTCCAGCTGGAAGACAGGAAGGTGGATCAACAGAGAGAAGAGAACTACATGTCTCTAAATACCGCAGTTGTTCTCAGGGGTTCTACTGTTGAGTGTGTACTAATATCCTAAAATATGAAGAGAAAGTCTAGGGAAATCCGTGTGTAGGGGAGTGTGTGCGTGCGTGTAACCCACCTCCTTCCCATACTGGGCGATGCGAGCTTTGGAAGCCTCGACGTAGGCAACAGCAGCTTTGTTCTGCAACAAAGAAGAAAGATAACCAATAATAATGAAGGAAGCCTCAAGAGCAGTTACGGTGCTTTGCATAATGAGGCTTTTTTCTCTTGAAATGGAACTCTGAACCCATTTCTCACCACCTCATCCATGACAATGAACAATACAACATAAAAGTGTCTGAGTCAAAGTGCCATAATACACATTTAGTGTATTATTAATTAGTTTGCTACTGTAATATTAATACAGGAATGAACTGGAGCACAGTGAAGAGTCATCCTGAATCAATACAGTAGAAGAGTCATCCTGAACCAATACAGTAGCACAGTGAAGAGTCATCCTGAATCAATACAGTAGAAGAGTCATCCTGAATCAATACAGTAGCAGAGTGAAGAGTCATCCTGAATCAATACAGTAGAAGAGTCATCCTGAATCAATACAGTAGAAGAGTCATCCTGAATCAATACAGTAGCACAGTGAAGAGTCATCCTGAATCAATACAGTAGAAGAGTCATCCTGAATTAATACAGTAGCATAGTGAAGAGTCATCCTGAATCAGTACTGTAGATTTATCCTACAGTTTTCTACAATAGCTTTTCACACCAGTGGTCCAGCTACCACTCAAATGATGCACAGCTTGATTATGTTGTATCCCTACAGGATTGAGGAGCATAACAGTGAAGAGTCATTCTGAATCAGTACAGCAGAACAGTGAAGAGTCATTCTGAATCAGTACAGCAGAACAGTGAAGAGTCATTCTGAATCAGTACAGCAGAACAGTGAAGAGTCATTCTGAATCAGTACAGAAGAACAGTGAAGAGTCATTCTGCACATTAGCTTTTAATCCAGAGCTACTACTCACCGCCTCGGCCTCCTGTGTGTTGATCGCGGCTGTGGCTGTGTCCTTGGGCTCAGGGATGGTCAGGGCTGAGAACTGAGGAGGACAGGAGATGGAGAGAGGAGAGATGAGATGAGGACAGGAGAGGGGGAGGGGTGAGATGAGGAGGTCAGGAGATGTGTTTTCCTGGAGAAGGTTTGTCCGCTTCATGTTGTTTCCTTTGCTTCCTTACTTCCTGGTACCATGACAACACTAATATAAATACATTTGATTGATTGAAGCATGTAGCTCCAGTACCGTCCCTGGTCCAAGAACGTATTTCATCATAATGATCACATCGATGTCTGATAGGGATCAACGATAACATGTTCTACTCAAACAACTTTTCTTTTTTTTTTTTTCCCTTGGGGGTAGATCTCTGAAACAACTTAGTTATATTGTGACTGAACCAGTGTTATGCCACACCACACTGAATACTACATAAGACTAATATTGTTGTGACTGAACCAGTGTTACAGCACACCACACTGAATACTACATAAGACTAATATTGTTGTGACTGAACCAGTGTTACAGCACAGCACACTGAATACTACATAAGACTAATATTGTTGTGACTGAACCAGTGTTACAGCACACCACACTGAATACTACATAAGACTAATAGTGTTGTGACTGAATCAGTGTTACAGCACACCACACCACACTGAATACTACATAAGACGAATAGTCCCGTGTAGCTCAGTTGGTAGAGCATGGCGCTTGTGGGTTCGATTCCAACGGGGGACCAGTATGGATTTTTTTATTTATAAAAAAAACAAAACAAATCAATACATAAAATAAAAATGTATGCACTCAATAACATAAGTTGCTCTGAATAAGAGCATCTGCTAAATGACTAAAATGTAAATGTAATATTGTTGTGACTGAACCAGTGTTAAAGCACGCCACACAGTGGACAGAATACCAGATAAGACTAATATGGTTGTGACTGAACTAGGGCGGTCATGAAATTGTCAGCCGGTGATTGTCAAGCAAATAACTGCAGGTCTCACGGTAATTGACCATTAATTAACATAAACACATTTAGCATCTCCTAGCTTCCACGAATAGCCTACAAGCCACTGATGCAGACCTTTGGAACATCTACATTTGAAAAAGTCTAATAAATCCATCACAATAAATCCATTCTTTATTTTAGACAGGTCTGAAGAAACATGATAAGAAAATGTAGTCTGTTTCAGAAGAACAGAATAGCATACTCTGAGTTGTCCTTATGTTAGGCCCTGATCTGGCTATGCCATATGGCTGTGGGCTAACACTAGTTCATTTAGCAGACACGATTTGCTTAGAATTCCGTGGCATTATTTTATAGTATGAAGAATACAATTGAACATAGCTGAATAAAATAAAAATTATATATTTTCTCCAAAGGATTTGAGGGAGTGCACACATGCGGCTATTCTGTGTTGAGCGGTTACCAAAGAAACAGGTACAGTGAGGGAAAAAAGTATTTGATCACCTGCTGATTTTGTACGTTTGCCCACTGACAAAGAAATTATCAGTCTATAATTTTAATGGTAGGTTTATTTGAACAGTGAGAGACAGAATAACAACAAAAAAATCCAGAAAAACACATGTCAAAAATGTTATAAATTGATTTGCATTTTAATGAGGGAAATAAGTATTTGACCCCCTCTCAACCAGAAAGATTTCTGGCTCCCAGGTGTCTTTTATACAGGTAACGAGCTGAGATTAGGAGCACACTCTTAAAGGGAGTGCTCCTAATCTCAGCTTGTTACCTGCATAAAAAGACACCTGTCCACAGAAGCAATCAATCAATCAGATTCCAAACTCTCCACCATGGCCAAGACCAAAGAGCTCTCCAAGGATGTCAGGGACAAGATTGTAGACCTACACAAGGCTGGAATTGGCTACAAGACCATCGCCAAGCAGCTTGGTGAGAAGGTGACAACAGTTGGTGCGATTATTCGCAAATGGAAGAAACACAAAATAACTGTCAATCTCCCTCGGCCTGGGGCTCCATGCAAGATCTCACCTCGTGGAGTTGCAATGATCATGAGAACGGTGAGGAATCAGCCCAGAACTACACGGGAGGATCTTGTCAATGATCTCAAGGCAGCTGGGACCATAGTCACCAAGAAAACAATTGGTAACACACTACGCCGTGAAGGACTGAAATCCTGCAGTGCCCGCAAGGTCCCCCTGCTCAAGAAAGCACATATACAGGGCCGTCTGAAATTTGCCAATGAACATCTGAATGATTCAGAGGAGAACTGGGTGAAAGTGTTGTGGTCAGATGAGACCAAAATTGAGCTCTTTGGCATCAACTCGCCGTGTTTGGAGGAGGAGGAATGCTGCCTATGACCCCAAGAACACCATCCCCACCGTCAAACATGGAGGTGGAAACATTATGCTTTGGGGGTGTTTTTCTGCTAAGGGGACAGGACAACTTCACTGCATCAAAAGGACGATAGACAGGGCCATGTACCGTCAAATCTTGGGTGAGAACCTCCTCGTGGATGGGTATTCCAGCATGACAATGAACCAAAACACACGGCCAAGGCAACAAAGGAGTGGCTCAAGAAGAAGCACATTAAGGTCCTGGAGTGGCCTAGCCAGTCTCCAGACCTTAATCCCATAGAAAACCTGTGGAGGGAGCTGAAGGTTCGAGTTGCCAAACGTCAGCCTCGAAACCTTAATGACTTGGAGAAGATCTGCAAAGAGGAGTGGGACAAAATCCCTCCTGAGATGTGTGCAAACCTGGTGGCCAACTACAAGAAACGTCTGACCTCTGTGATTGCCAACAAGGGTTTTGCCACCAAGTACTAAGTCATGTTTTGCAGAGGGGTCAAATACTTATTTCCCTCATTAAAATGCAAATAAATTTATAACATTTTTGACACGCGTTTTTCTGGATTTGTTTGTTTTTATTCTGTCTCTCACTGTTCAAATAAACCTACCATTAAGATTATAGACTGATCATGTCTTTGTCAGTGGGCAAACTTACAAAATCAGCAGGGGATCAAATACTTTTTTCCCTCACTGTACTCCTATATGCTTAATTTAGAGTTATTTATGCAACTTAAGTTGTGATACAAAAGTTGGGCTATATGCTTAGATTTATTTATACATTCTAAGGCTGCATGATAAGACTAATGATGATTTGAAAAAAGTCACATGAAAGGCATGAGCTCTGCTTTGTTTTTTTGCGCAGGCTGTACACACTTCATCAGTCTCTCTTTCGCAATTTCACAAGCACTTGATAATGCCTCATTTTTTTCCGGCAGCAAATACATCATTCACAAGTGATAGGCTGATATTGTCACCCATCACACTATTCTTTATTTAATTTTGTCTTTACATATACTAAGTAATATATGTGTAAAATTTGTTTTGATTTAGAATGGACCATTATCATGCACCTGTCTTGAAACAGGGGCAGGGGAAAAAATACATGTCATCTATGCACTTACATAGCGAATGGAGGACACTATTCTGTGGTTCATTTTCATGCCAGCCAGGTAGGCTATACTCCTGTTGTAAAGAGAAGCAATGTGCTTAATATTAGGAAAATTTAGAAATAAATAGTAGGCCTAGCCTATAGAAAGTTGATGGGATCGTCCTCTTTTTAGTAGAGGCCATCACTCTGTTTTCTCACGCAATTCCATAGTCTATAGAAATGTTGCGCAAAATGAGCTCATGGGCTCTCTGTTCAATTAGATTTTCGATTACATTTGCATTGATGTCAGAGTGATTAGAGGGACAATGGAGTGCTGAGTACCAGGCAGTTAGCAAGTTTGGTAGGCTACTAATTACCATCAGCAGCATCAGAGCTTGGAGAAGACTAATTACCGTGACTGTCACATGGAATTTGACAGCCATCATGACTCGTGACTGCCGGTGTGGCGGTAAGATGGCCACCGTAACAGCCCTAGACTGAACCAGTGTTACAGCACATGCCACACAGTGGACAGAATACTACATAAGACTAATATAGTAAGAGTGTGTAACTTTATTTTCCCCAGGTGGAACGCATTTAAAACTCATCACAGGCCTTGGGATCTCACCTTGGATTCAAACTCGGCCACCATACCGGCTCTGGCCACATTGGTCTTGTAGAAGCTCCAGTCGATGGTGACAGGCTTCTCTGGCAGAGAGGACAGCCTGTAGAGACAGCCATCAACAACAGCTCATTGATGTCACTTATAAAACAATAATTGTGGGAGTGAGATTGTGGAGCTTTTCATTTACTCTAACATGCATGTACGAGACCCACTCACTTTGCAGCAACCTATGTGTCTTGGTTGACAATACCTTGTAATTCAATTCCAACTACATGACTTTCACATTGGCATATAAAAAGCTAAAAGGGAGAATCGTAAAAAATGTTTTACTCAGTTTCCCATTGACATCAATGCAAGTGAAAAGTTTGTCCTCAGTTGGCTGGCTCTGAAGTGCTAGTCATGAACTAGGCCTAAACGCTAACTCGGGGTAGGCTACGTACTTGGCACCGATGGCGTCTGAGCGCGTCTTGAGGTTGTTGAACATGGCCCTCTGGTTGGGGGGAACCCTCTCAGCAAAGGCCAACCAGTCAATGGCTTTCAATGCTGCACGTTTCCCAGCCATCTTTCTGTCTGCGTCTGTCAAAAGGTTGGAAAAAGGGTAAATATTATATATAGCTGCTAAAACCCCACAAGAGAGATACAGACCATAACACGAAAGAACAAAACAGTTAATGTAATGTCATGAACACTGACCGATCAGGCAGGTTCAAGTCACAGGTGACACTGACTGGCAGCTCATTGAGATCAGAAGCTAGCAAGCCGGACTCCTCAACAACATGGTCACCTAGTGGCTAATGTTAGAGATGTTGCTATTATCTGGCTAACTGATTTGAGTCCTAACCAACACAAAAAACCAATAGAAGTTCTGACAGCGCCAAACTCATGTTTGCTGACACATAGCAAGCTATTTAATGTTTTAACTAGCTCTCACGCTACTAAGCTAACGTTAGGCTAGCTAGAAAATAGTCGTTAGCTTTGCCTAGCTACTACAATCCAACAATGTAGCTACATCATCAGCTTATTTAGTTATATTTTAGACATTCAAAATAATATTTTACGTTCAAAGAGCAAGAGTCAGATGAAGGTCTAGCAGTTAGCTAGCCAACACAGCAAGGTCAGAGCCCAGCTGCAGTGGATATGAACCAATCTTCGACCAAACATAATTCCAGGTATTTCATATCAAACTTTATCGTCTGTCCCAATGGAATATACAATGCAAACATTAAAATGTGGATGTTTAGATGCCATTTGAAGATAGAACATACCGTACAGTGGACAAGTTGTTCCAAATGTGAAGTCGGTTCACCGGACACGGAAGCAACAGAATAAACTCGACGAGAAACTACACCGTGAATTTGGGGGTGCTACCGCCTGCTGACGCATTCCACGTATTGCACAGCAGATTGATCAGAATAGTTTTGTTGTATGTATATATATATATATATATTTAAAGATACTTTTAGAAATAGTGCATACATTTCCAAGATTGCAGCTGTCACCACTTTCTGACACAAGTATGACAGTTATCCTATCAAGTAGATAGGTCTTCTGTAAGAGGCAGAGTTGTGTTTGCTTCATCAAGAATCACCCCATTGCGTCTTTTCACGCCACTCTAGGGTTAAACTAACCTGCTACGAAAATACCTTTGTATTGAAATGGTATGAAAATAGTGTGTCCCGTTGTTTAAAGATGCATTATGTAGAAATCGCTCCACCATTTCCTGGCTGCTAAAATTCGAATCGTTTGCCTAATTTCAGTTTATGTGACAAAACAAGCAGTCATTGCATAGATAATCATAGTACCATCTAAACCGCAGTGAAATATATATATATATATATATATATATATATATATATATATATATATATATATATATATATATATATATATATATATATATATATAAAATATTGTATATTTAGCTGTTTTAAGCTGGTCAACAAAAACTAAACTTCAGAACAGGAAGCATAGAAATAGCACACATATAATAGATCTACCGCTTCTTCGAATTGCTTTCAACAGGAAATGAAAGAGCTATAACTCAAAATGTCTATGTGAATTTGGTCAGGTGGCCCAAAAAGTTACATATTGTAGCTTTAATAGGCTGGTAGAGTGAGTTGCCCTTTGATATTTGTGTAGAAATTGTGCACCAATATTGCATTTGAAAAGCCTGTTATATTAAAGGACACTTTAATAGCATGGACAATTCTATAGATCTGATTTTGAATATGAATAAATATGTGCTAAAGTGTCAAAATTCAGCATATTGACATGTCCCTGACTTCTAGGAAGATTTTAACCCACTTGACCACAACATTTCTCCACGTTTTCACCATGATTGTAAAACCCTAGTTATTTTGTTGCTTTGACAAAATCATTTCTGAAGATTATTATTTATTTCATGTGATTGGTGATTCATTTTAATGTAAAAAAAATGTAAAAAATTAAACCCGTCCCTCATTTTAAGGTAAACCCTGTTACGTGAACTGAACTCTAGTTTTAATGTGGTGATAACAAAATAAAACAATTCAAAAGAACATCTAATAGCAGTGGCGGTTCTAGACACATTTTACTAGGGGGGCCAAGGAGGGGCCAGTGTTTAATCAGGGGGGCACACATAAAAAAACTGGCAACACATGATATTCAAAGATTATAAACTTTATTTTACTTTAAAATCATATGACATTTATTATAACACGTATTTTGTACAAGAGTGCAGATGCAAGAGAGATAGTGCCATAAAAATGAAAAAATAAATAAATAAATAAAATTAAAAAGTACAGGGTACAAATACAGGGTTCATATTCAATGTGAACAAAACTCCAGGATACAACAAAGGGTACAACAATGTGCCATTTCCTATTTATGGAAGCCCCACTATTGTGGACAGTTGATTCCACATTTTGTTTTAAGAAAGAAAACTTTCTGAGTGATTTATAAACAAAACACACTACCCTGTATCCATTTAGGTAAAATAAACCAAATCAGAAAAGAAATTCAATTCAAAGAGGCTTTACTAGCATGACCATATTGACATACAGTATTGCTAAAGCACATAAACAGGGAAACGTGTTACACATTAACATCCAGTAGTCCAATAGGATGCAGACAATAAACATTAAGTTAACATTCGTTTAAAAGCAACAATCATGTCAACACAATGTAGCAATATGAACAACACTGATGGATATCAGCAACAACATGAAAACAAGAATATTACAGGTGTCTGTGTGTGTGTGTGTGTGTGTGTCTGTGTCTTTGTGTACTTCACTGTCAGTTGATGAGCAGGTGTACAAAAAAGGCTTTACAACATATATGGGCAAGTCCATTTAGGACAGCACATTTCCACCATAGTTCACATTAGGAAAAAATGACAGCATGAATGCTCACTAAACAAACATATACTACATATACCTTTTTATACACATTTTTTTCCAGTAATTTTTTAAGAGTGAAAGGGAAGTAAGCAATCGCTCATCATAGGATCATACATATTTCAGTTACAATATTAGTTACAATATTAGTGTTAGTTAGATCATCATGTCAAAGCTGGACCTGCAAAGTCTGAACGACACAAGTGTGCAATGATTGGAGTGATTTTGTTTCTTTTTTTTCTTGCTTTGCTTGTTTTCAAAAGGAAAAATCATAGTTGGTAAAAAATAAAATAAACTTTCGTTGAAAGGTATCACACTGTATAATTTACAAATATCTAAAGAGGTTTAGTGGATGCCATAAAACATCTGTGGAGCTTGAAGATTTGTAGTACATAGATGTTTGGCAGAGATAATTCAAAATAATAAAATCATGAACTCTATCTATCTATCGAGAGAGAGAGAGAGAGAGAGAGAGAGAGAGAGAGAGAGAGAGAGAGAGAGAGAGAGAGAGAGAGAAGTGTTTCCTTAGAGCAGTACATGCAGCAATCACTTAATGGAGTGATGTCATAATGGGCCACAAAACTTTGGGGATGTGGATGGAAAGTTACAGGCAGGAGAGGGGAACCAACAGAAGCAGGTCTTGAGACATGAGTTTGCCCCTTTTTGAAAACCTCTTGAGAGAGGATTGGTGGGATATATATACATACATACAAACATACATACACTCTAGTAGTGTGTGGAACTACTGGTACTGTGAGGAAAAAAAGATAGATGATGTAAAATGAAAAATAAAACAAGCTTCAGCTTCTTAAGACACGGTGGGTTCATCTAAGTAGACACATGTAACTTCATGTGGACACCAGACTGTCTTTGTCTACACATCTAACTTCATATGGACCCCAGACCGTCTCTGTTTACACATGTAACTTCATATGGACACCAGACTCTTTGTCTACACATGTAACTTCATATGGGCACCAGACTGTCTCTGTCTACACATGTAACTTCATATGGACACCAGACTGTCTTTGTTTACACATTTAACTTCATATGGGCACCAGACTGTCTCTGTCTACACATGTAACTTCATATGGACACCAGACTGTCTTTGTTTACACATTTAACTTCATATGGGCACCAGACTGTCTCTGTCTACACATGTAACTTCATATGGACACCAGACTGTCTCTGTCTACACATGTAACTTCATATGGACACCAGACTCTTTGTCTACACACGTAACTTCATGTGGACACCAGACTAACTCCATTCATTTTACCGGTGGTATTGAGAACAGATAAACCCACCGTGTCTTAAGAAGCTCAAGCTTGTTGTTTTATTGTTCATTATATCTCTTTTTCCTCACAGCGGCACTCATACGCTACTAGCGTATATATCATATAGATACACTACAGCAACAGGATACGGCGGTTGTGCTGTCTGGCAAAACGGTCCACAAATACATCAAGATCCAGAGCCTTGGCCCTTCTGGACTTTATGCTCAGGACACCAAGATCACTGAGTCTCTCATCACTAGTGGTGGACCGCAGGAAGGTTTTTATCAGTTTCAGTGTGGAGAAACTGCGTTCGCAAGAGGCTGAGCTTACAGGAAGGGTTACAGCAATCTTGCACAGTCTAAAGAGCTCAAAGAAAACTTCCCTGTATGGCTCAATAAAACAAACCAGCTCAACTGTACTGCATGGCTTTTGACTTCACCACTCTGTATTTTTCTGTCCAAAACTCTCTTAAATTGATGGAGCTCATGCCCTAAATCATCAATGTCTGCATTATACAAACGGCCAAATGAAAAAACATTGCTCTCCTTTAAAAAGGTATCACTCTGGGGACTGAGAGACTGTATGCTTCTCATGAGCTCACAGTTTGTATTGGAGAAACGTCTGTTCAACTCATTGAGCATGCTGTCAATTACAGGATAGAAAAATGATGTGAGAAACATATCTTTGTCACGTTCTACCTCCCTCTGACCAACAGTGCTTAGCGTGCAGTAGCCACTGAGTCTAGAGCTCAGCATTTTCTGACGTTTCGCCACTGACCTTGTTGCAGAATCACACTGCTCACAAATATTCAATGCTTCATCCCACAACTCATCAAAGAAAGACTCCTGCCTGTGGTCTTTCAATGTCAGGACTAAAGCATTTACTAAGTCAACAGCACTTGACAGATCAACAGTTTGTGACTGTAACATGTCAGACAATAGCTTTGTCTCCCCAAACAACTTACGCAGAGTAACAAGATGCACAACAAATTCTAGGTCAATTTGAGCAAGAAGACCTCGGGCCTCAACAGTTCTTTCACCATGACGTTCTTGAGCAATCTCTTGCAGTAGTCGTTTAAGGGCAGGTAGAGTGTCCATGATATTACGTAGGGCTAGAAATCGGCATGACCAACGTGTGTCGCTAAACGTTGCAGCTCTCTGGTTCTGCCATACATTTCTCTTTGGAGAGACAGCCATTTTGGGTGCACATATGAGGAAGAAGTAAACATATAAAGACTCTGTAACAAAGAAAAAAACTCTTCCGTTTCTGGGACACTTTTGACTACATCAACTAACACTAAATTCAGACAATGAGCACTACAATGGACGTAGAAGGCAAATTTAGCCTGTTCTTTGATCCTTGCCTGAACCCCCTGAATGCTTACCGCTCATAACGGCAGCGCCATCGTACGCTTGGCCCTACGAGGTTATTTTTGTAGTCCAGGCCATAACGTTCCAGTAAGTGTACTATTTTTCCAGTAAGCCCTGCTGCATCTAACCTCTCTGCAGATTCAAAATGGAGAAAACTCTCCCTTAATGGCCCCATTGTAATAGTACCTGAGTGTGAAGGACATCTGTTCTTTTTTTGAAATATCCTTTGTTTCATCTGCCATGACGCTAAAAACCTCACTTTTCTTCACTTCTTCTATGATTTCAGACCGAACCATTTCTGCCAAACAACCCAAAACCTCATTCTGGATGATCTTGCTTGTGTACTTTGCATTGTGAATGGAAGTTAATCTTCTCTTTAACAAGTTGGTCGTGGTTAGCAACTGTGTTAAGAATTTCCCTAAAGTTTCCTTTGTTAGTGGACCCTTCAGATTCATCATGTCCTCTTTGTGCTATGTTTTGTGTAGCTGTAAGCAACAGCACTTCCCCAACTGTTTTAATGTATGCCTGATTTTCTTGTACTTGTTTAGTGTGTTCTTTGTCAAGGAGATCTGTTAGTGTTGGCGTCAGTTCTAACAGCTCTTTGATAATCCCTCCATGCGATCATTGCACACTTGTGTCGTTCAGACTTTGCATGTAGTGAAAACCCTGCATTTCTCATAGTTGCCTTTTTCCAGTTTGTAAAACCAGGTGTTGAAACAAAAACGGTGTCTGGGGCATTTGGTGTGCTAAAATGTCTACATGCATAGCAACATGTAGAGTCCGTCATTACAGAATACTCAAGCCATGGATGAGTAGTGTACCAGTTTGGTCTGAAGCTTCGTCTTCTGTCCCCCATCAGTGTGGTTGGGAATATCTTCAAGTTCGGCTGTACTGGTACGTCATACTTAGACTTGCTGATATCTGAAGAAGATGGACAGTAAACATAGGGCACAACTACAAAATTTATTTACTGTATATCTGCATGTATTTCAAAATGTAGGCAAAGTATTTACTTTAAAAAAAAACAGAGCCATATTGACACAAAAAGAATTAACAGCAGAAAGCAGCATTTTAAGGACACCCAGCAGGCCTACCATTACATTGTAATTGCATTGCTTTGCAAATAGTAAGAACCTTCCTCATCACAAACCTGATGGTGCAGTACTTGATCCACATGGATCCACTTGCTGTCCCTCTGGCTGTTCATCTCTCTGTCCCTGTATGCTTTCTTCTTCATGCTTCTCACCCTCTTCTTCATTCTCCTCGCCCTCTTCTTCATTCTCCTCACCCTCTTCTTCATCCTCCTCACCCTCTTCTTCATCCTCCTCACCCTCTGGAATTTCCCTCTCTTTGTCAGACCCCTCACTTTCATCACATGCTGGCTCTCCCTCTTCCTCAACTTTCTCAAAACCTCGATTTGTTTCTCTCACTTTTTTGTTTGCTGGGGCAAAAAATGACTTTATGTCCCTTCCTCGTTTCATGATAACTATTAGAAGAAGAAAAAACGTAGGGGCATGCATTACATTTTGTTACCTAACCATCCCTCCCTACTTAACACTGGCAGATAACCTGTTGATTACTTTACTAAAAATGTATTTGTTATCGCGATGCAACAGCCAAGACGGATGAAGTTACGTGGTTAACATCACAACATTGTGTAGACCTAGCAAGGATAGCCTACTAACATTGGGATATTTGCTTCTGCTTCGATGAGTTTGCTTAGATATGATTACATTTCTAAACAAATCGAGACCAGACATTTAAAAACTTGATTTGATTTATGTGTGACGAACAAAAGGAACATGTAGGCTATGTGCAAGAACAACAAGTCACTTATGATATTAAATCGTTTTTCTTACCTTCGACTCCTGCAAATCGTAGCTCCTCTCGCAAATAGTAGTTGCTGAGCTCTCATTCACCGAAGCAGCACCACACGTGGCAGGCAGGCAGATGGCAGGATACAGTTTTTGGGTGCGCCACTCTAATTTACCCGTGTAGAACGTTGCCGTGTAGAGCGTTGCATTAGTTCCGCTTTTGGCGCTCGCGTGTAAAATAGTTATAAATTCATAATTTTTTATTTGGTCAGCACGGGGGGGCCACAGGGGTGGCCAGGGACATTTCCAGGGAGGCACGGGCCTCCCCCGGCCTCCGTGTAAAACCGCCACTGTCTAATAGTCAAATCATATTCTAAAAGCAGTTGAGCTGGTTGCATTCTTTCTGGCCATTTTCTGGTGTTTTGTTGTGGAAAACTGAGTGGGTCGAGAATAACACGTCAACACTGTTACCAATAGATAGACTGGATAGCCTAGAATATTTCCTGTTGCACATAACAAGCTTGCATTCCACCTGTCACAAGGGGATGTTTGGTTGATTTAACATGAAACCGTGAACCATGTAACTTTATTTGGCACTTAATAGGCAATTACTATAGTATTCTTTATTTTTTACCTAGTTGGGAAAACGTTTTTTAAATTAAGTTTCACTACCCAAAAGTGACTCATTTCGTGGTACAACCCATGTGATTTGCTCATATCGTGAACGTGGAAGAACATTTGTAGCCTACTATGCAGTTACAAAATTGCTGTTGAAGCTATGGTGCACATTTCTTGACAACATAAATAAATCAGGCCTTCATTTTAAAGCCAAGCCAGTTACGTGAAGTTAACCACAGATTATTATCCATTATATTAACCAGGTTTCCAGCCAACAATTTCATGCGGATGAATTACCGAAAGACAATTTGTTCGTTCGACGTGTAGGGATCTTTTTGTTTCGATAAAATGTTTTATGCGGGAAATGTCAGTGGAAACGCCTTTAATCGCAAATATTGACATAATAACCATTACATCGAAGTAAACTTGGAGTCACGCTTTATGTTGTGTGGTCCTCCCTCCCACTACGACTCAGGAAAACATGCAGTTTTAGGCTACAGGTTAAATAAATGATGGTGAACGTGCAAGGTGATGAGATTGATGCTCCTTTCTAATAAATATCGAGGATCTTATTCTGGTGACATGTTGATCGATGCATGGCTGCTAATGAAGGTAGTTATGTGGCACTACATTAGATCACTCAAATATGGTATACTTGCGATCTGCAGGATACATTAAGAGCAAGAATTTGTGATTAGTCCGAAGTCCCGGCTAGTGCTACGGCTGACCCCCTGAAATACCTGCCGCCGCAGCACATCCACCTCTTCCTTTTCTCACCTCATTCATTTGTCTTGGAGATGAGAGGCTAGTGGTAGACAGAGGAAAAGGAAACAGGTAGAAAGAGGAGGATACAGGGCATTCAGAAAGTATTCTGACCCCTTGACTTTTTCCACATATTGTTACGTTACAGCATTCTAAAATTGATTAAATAAATAAGTCCTCATCATGGTGCTAGTCTGTATATTCCACTGATTCATATGGATACCAGTCCATTCATTGGCTGTAAAAGTGGGTAAAACCAGACAAGCATATAACTGTAGCTATGTGGTCTTTACTTGAGTGTGTTTCAGCAGGGTGAGGTCAGAGAGATGCTTCCAAGTCAGTATTTTTCTGAATTCATAAATACGTTACACAATCTGATGGGATTGATGTTCAACCCCATTAAAATAACCATAAGGACTATATAGTACCTTTAAGTTAAGACATCACAGATATGTTCATGGCAAAGCAGTTCATTTAATGATGTTAATTGATTCTTAAAGAATATAACTTTTTAATCATGAGCCTCATCTTGAGGAGTCACCTGTGACAGTATTCATAAAGAGTAGGAGTACTGATCTAGGATCAGTTTTGCTTTTTAGATCATAATGAAACAGATTAGATGGACAGGGGGGACCTGATCCTAGATCAGCACTCCTACTCTGAGACATTGCCTTTATGAATAAGGGCCCAGGAGTCACCAGGGGCAAGAAACCAAACACATACGGTTGTAAAGTCTAGTTACAGAAGGTTTTACTGCCATCTAGTGGAAGATACCAACACTTAATTATCAGGGTGGGGAGACCGCTGAGCTGAAACAGAACGTAAAGAAGACTAGCCTGCTTGGAACAGTGAACAAACAAAGGCAGAAGCTGCTGGTAAAGCAACACTCACGGTGTGATGAGGAGGGGTAAGTTAATACTCACGGTGTGATGGAGAGTGGTAAAGCAACACTCACGGTGTGATGGAGAGTGGTAAAGCAACACTCACGGTGTGATGGAGAGTGGTAAAGCAACACTCACGGTGTACAGATGTAAAATAAATAAGTGTTAGCTTCCTCAGCACCATGCACCCCACTGTTGCCACCGGCAGTGACCAGAAGAAGAAACCGGAGACAGTGACAGACTACAATCACACAAAGGTATATACAGTATCTCTACCATATACAGATAGCCTTCCCATCTGCCAAACACCAAATAGTATCCCCTTTTATTATATTACATGCATATTTTTACTATTAGATGTCCAGACTGTACTCTGTAAAATGAGGTACTTTCCACTGGCCTGTTGCAGTGTTCTACAATGTGCTCAACATGGCTGCTATCAACACGTGTTGAACAAGCAATGCCTTGACAAGACAGTCAGCAGGAGACATTTCATAATGGATCTGGCATGTGAGCTTCGTGAGAACCACATGAACGCAGAGAAAGAAGCTCCAGTCACCAAAGAGGCCGCCAAGACAGCAGGTCCTCCTCTCCCTCTTCCCCAAGCACCACAGCTCCCACTGGGGGAAAAGACACAATGTTAAGACAGCAGGTCCTGTTCTCCCTTTTCCCCAAGCACCACAGCTCCCACTGAGGAAAAAGACACAATGTCAAGACAGCAGGTCCTGCTCTCCCTCTTCCCCAAGCACCACAGCTCCCACTGAGGAAAAATACACAATGTCAAGACAGCAGGTCCTGTTCTCCCTCTTCCCCAAGCACCACAGCTCCCACTGAGGAAAAAGACACAATGTCAAGACAGCAGGTCCTGCTCTCCCTCTTCCCCAAGCACCACAGCTCCCACTGGGGAAAAATACACAATGTCAATTTGGCAGGTGCACACCGAACAAGGCCAATGAAAACTGTGTGCAGGACAACCGATTTGATTTGTTTGTGGACCCGAAGCATAAAGAGAAGACGCGATTGATTCATGTGTAAAGGCGCGGTACAGTGTCTGATACAATCACCAAATTAATGTTTTTAGATCTTGTCATGAATATATTTCCACAAATATTTAATTATGCAATTCATCCTTTATAATTGTTCATGCACTGGTGCTTTTGTTTAGGAATACAGCAAATCATTTCACCTGTGCACCTGGCTGGTTATATTATTATTATTGTTATGATTTGTTTCGTATCTACTTTGTCAAAATCAACTGTTAATTAACTTTATTAAGTACTATAACTCTATTACTAATTGAATCTACAAATAAAGTTGATCAAATGGATTACACTGTAATGTTTTTATTGTAAGGGAAACAGAAATAGGATATAGGCCGATTTTATTTTTACTTTATAGAATTAACTATTATTATTTTTTAATTATTTATATATTTCCACAAATATTTCTTCATTGTCACGAGAATTTCTATCTCTAATTCAACCTAAGCTTGAATCATTACCAGAGGTTGTAAGGCTCTGGTTTTAATCACAAATGATTCAAGGTCCACAACCAGCAAGAATGATCTGTATTTTTATTCATGGAGAGCTCTGGCGCCAAAACCCATACACTCCTGTTTTATACCCCTTGACACACAAAGGCACTTTGCTCCGCCCACCTTTAGGAGGCTTTTTGTAACCCGTTTTCTCAGGCCCCTTCACCCTGGAATGTTTAGTCCCGCCCCCCTCTGTTAGTGGGTTGCCACTACATTATAACTAACACCGTTCACACATTTATACTGTATTTGGGGTGAAATCCTTTAGTCATTATTCTTAAAATAAAAATTAATCTAACAATCCACCCCTTTGACTAAATGTCTTCACATTCAGGATAAATGTATTTTACAAGCATGATTAATCTCAGAGATCACGTCAGAACTAATAAACATTTCATCCAATTGCGGTCTTTCAGGGTCCAAATCCTCGTCATCCACCTCGTCATCCACAAGCCTGGAGGATCGTTTTTCACATTCCCCTGGTCAGAGTCCGGAGTCAGTCCATCTCTCATCATTGTTTAGATCAGGGGTGTCAAACTCATTTTAGCTCAGGGGCCACATGGAGGAAAATCTATTCCCAAGTGGGCCGGACCGGAAAAATCATGGTATATATAACTTAAAAACAACAACTTCAGATTGTTTTCTTTGTTTTAATACGATCAACATACTACATAAAGCTGGAGCCTGAGGACAGTGTGTCCAAAATAGTACAAGCACAACATCACTATTAATCATAAAACACGTCAAGTTTATTTGAAAATTCTAAAGAAAAAGAACACACAAACACACAATGCCTCAGTGATTAACAGAACTGTTTCACAGATCACAGAACTATATCAGGTGTCATTTCTCAGGCAGAAATGTAGATAAAAATAATGAAATCCTGTTCCCCAAACAAGTGCAAGAACCACAGAGTCAAGAATAGGTTAAATATACAAATAAAATAAAATCAATTAAAAACAATAACACATCAACATAAAAACATATAAACATAAATCTGAAAGCGTTGCTCAAACTCCCGTAACAGTCCCGTTATTTTATCTTTGAACCGCTTCATGTCTGCCACATGTTGGGTCGCACACACATTTTTCAGACAGGGGAAGTGAGCTGCATCACCACCGGCAAGTTGCGTCTCCCACAATGACAGCTTCAACTTGAAAGAATGTATGCTGTCATAATACTGCGTGACAACTTTGTTGCGCCCTTGCAGCTGTTTGTTCAAGTTATTCAGGTGCTCTGTAACATCCACCATAAATGCAAGGTCCTGCATCCATTCTGCGGAATGAAATTCTAACACTGCCCTTTTCTTCCATGAACTGTTCAATTTCTTCTCGTAAATCAAAGAAACGCCTCAGCACAGCACCTCGGCTTAACCATCTTACCTCAGTGTGGTATGGCAGGCCATAGATGTGGTCTTTCTCTCTGAGAAGGCTGTCAAACTGACGGTGATTCAGGCTTCTGGATCGGATGAAATTAACAGTTTGGATGACCACCTTCATGACGTTATCCATCTTTAATGACTTGCAATACAAAGCCTCCTGGTGCAAAATACAGTGAAAAGTCAAAAAATCACGTCCTCCATTTGCAGATTGCAATTTCTCTCTGAACTTTGTCACAACGCCTGCTTTTTTCCCCGATCATTGAGGGCGCACCATCTGTAGCCAGGCTGACAGCGCGGACCAGTCCACTCCGACCCTGTCCAGCGCGGCTGACGAGTGCGGTAAAAATATCAGCTGCTGTCGTTGTATCTGTCATCGGCACCAACTCCACGAACTCCTCGGTGACGGTCAATGTGTCATCAACTCCAGCGGATGAAAATGACCAGTTGTGCAACATCTGTAATGTCCGTGCTTTCATCAATTGCAACCGAAAACGCAATAAATGACTTTACTTTTTGCTTCAACTGGCTGTCCAAATCCACTGAAAGATCGGAAATCCTGTCTGCAACTGTGTTTCTTGTCAGGCTGATATTTGCAAAAGCCTGCCGCTTTTCAGGGCACACAATCTCCGCTGCCTTCATCATGCATGTTTTTACAAATTCACCCTCACTAAATGGTTTTGAAGCCACTGCGATTTCATTAGCAATGAGGTAGCTAGCTTTCACTGCAGCGTCACTGATGTCTCGGCTGTGAGTAAACACAGACTGCTGTTTCTTCAGACCCGCCAACAGTTCATTCACCTTCTCTCATCTCCGCTGTCCTTGAAAGTTGTCATATTTGTCGGCATGAAGACTCACATAGTGGCGACGAAGGTTATATTCTTTCAGCACTGCAACATGCTCTGAACACACCAAACATACAGCTTTCCCATTCAATTCCGTGAATAAATAGGATGACCATTTTTCTTGGAACACTCTGCGTCCACTTTTCTCTTTTTTGACAGAGACATATTGGGGCAATGAGGGTGCCAAAGCACATAATGTTAAAAGTAGAAGCCGTAACAGTTTGCTTGCTTAACACAATTGCTATTGCGCCATCCAGTGGACGCAATTGGAACAGCAGTTTGTTTTATTGAAAAATTGCAGCGCATTTTTATACTTTACAAAAATATTAAACCCGTTTGCGGGCCTGATCCGGCCCGTGGGCCGTACGTTTGACACCCCTGGTTTAGATACTGCATTTCACCAACGCCTGACTCACCAATCCTCGGACACAGGGAACAAGACAACAACCACATAATACAAGAATACCCATACAAACACTGACCGCTCCTAAGATGGTGGCTGCTATGGTTTTCCATTTACCAAACATTTCATCAAACCACCCTATCCACGATGTGCTAACTTCTGAGTTCTCAGTTCATTCTTCACTTAGTGCAGTTAATTCTGTAAGAGCTCTGGTGACTGTCCCATCCAGTGTGGTGTTGTTAGGGATAAATATGCAACAATGGCTTATCATTCTATAGACACCGGCCCTTTCTGCCTGATCTAGAACCAACCTCTACTAAGTTATGAGCGGGATGGCGGATAATCGCTCGGAGATCCCCTTTACTGCATCTCTAGTCTGGTCAATAAATCATTGTTGGTTGTAATATATATAATTTATCCAATCCATATTTTTGTTTATTGTCACCCACCAGAAAAATGTTGTGGTAAAACCCTCCCATATTTGATTCATAGCTTTGTATTCGTCTGGAACACCCCTGGGGATGCCTATACCATCTATCCAAATTGGGTTATTTCCTTCCTGACCTATATTTCTCTTCCTCCTGATTATTCTTCCTGTCACTGGTCTTTGATGACTAATTCTTACAGGTTTGGACCAACAATACTGGTGCACAAGTACCCACCCATCCTTCTGGTAATGTCTGTCGAATGCTCCCTTTGTTAGTACATGCCCACCACACATCAGTCAGAGGGATGGTAAGGTTCCTAATTTTTCCCCTCCCTTCCTTATCTAAATCAGTCACATTAATTATCTCCTCACAGCCATCAAAATCACCCAAGTTACGGGTGCCATTTCTATGTCTGTAACACTGGTATTCGCCAGGAGTTAAAGTGAATCTAGGTGGGCTGGCCGAGTATGTCAACTTTGCCAGCCCAATCCCTGTGCAATTGGGCTCTTTTTGATTGGACCCCAGGTCTAATACACAGGGAAACATTGCCTTTGGCATTGGGGCGGTCAACATTGTCGGTCGCCCAATGGAGCATACATAACAATTGGTCTCCCCAAGGCCCTAGCGGTGTACTTCATCCACTTTAACCAGAGATTCTCATCAGGGACCCCCTCCACTTCCCCTTGGTTCCATTCTTGGAGGAGAAAATCTTTCATAGTGGACGGTTTAGTCGAATTGACTCCGTCATCCCTTGACTGATCTACTCGGTCTATTGCTATTAATGGATTAATGACAGTACCTGTGCCCTCCATATCTTTTGACTGTAATCTTGAATGTAATGTAATCTTAGACAAGTATCCCGTCCGTATTCGTCCGCGCAAGCCCAGTAAGTTATTTTCATGTCCTCTTTAGTGACCTTTACTATTGTTACTACCATCTACGTGGGGATGTCGTTATACCTTCTTATCCTCCATCTGGACGTCCAGCCCCCCCCCCCCCCGTCTCATATCTCCGTCCCCCAGTATCTCTAAATACCTGAGCCCAGGAACAATCCGCCGAGGGAGCTGAACATAAATACAATGGGATCTTATAATCCCACGTTGCTTGCTTATCCGTCCTGATAAGATCCCTAATCCTAATTTTGAATCTTACTCCCCACCCTTCTCTGACTCCTATTTTGTAGATCACTCGTCCTTGACGGTCAGTATGTCGGGTCGCTTCCCTTTTATTTCTTAATAATGGTAGGGCCATAGCGTAATTGGTGTGAGGTGGTGGTGGATCTTGACATACAAAGACTATTGCCGAGACTATGATGCAGCTCAGGGTCACCCATATTCCCCAAAACCGCCAACCCTCTCCTGCCTTTAGTCCTTCTGCTTGGTACCACCCCATACTCACACCCTAAGAACCCACTACAGTGATGATAGGTTGGGGTAGGAGATCTTCGTTAACAGAGGTGATCCCCGGACCTTATTGGTTCAGTTCTGCTCTCCAACTCTGTGTGTGTTTCAGTGGTGCTTGTATGTGGTCTTACCTCTTGCAGTGGGTAACATAGACCCAGGTTACTCTCTCTGCTATTCTAATGGCCAAGGCAGTGACCAATATAACCTGATAGGGCCCTTCCCAACAGGCCTGCTTCCAGTTTTCCTTCTTTAGGGACTGGATGCTCACCAGTCACCTGGTTACATAGAGTGGGTCACCTTCTCCTTTAGTTCACCTGTGGGGCACAAAACCTCTGACATACGGGTGTGGTTAATAAACTATCTTCACACATGTTCAGAATAATCTAACAATTTCTGACTGCATTCTCTTTCTAGACTGTATCAATTATTTATTTTTTTTAAGTATTTTGTCCTCTCCTTCGTATATTATTTAATCCTACAATTAGCCTCTTCCCCCCTCTTGACACATAGTTCTGCTCATGTGTCAATATTACCACCTACCTAAACAATCACTTAGGTAATTTATCAACCAATTGCCATGCCTTTCATTTTTGAGACTGTCTTTTGCTTCTTTGTTGCTCCTCCCACTTCCTTTGTCTTTTATGGCGGCTAAATTCGACTTTCATTCAGTTCAGAATCAATTAGTAATCCAATCAATCAATCTCTTATCTTGTAAAAACACTTATGTTTAGTTCAAACTCTGTTCTACCCCGGCTCTCCCGGGCTTGACCTGAAGACTGATTGTTGGACATGACAAGACCATATTTAAATATTTCAAACCTAACACAACCCCCCCCTCCTGCTGTAATCAATCAAGAAGATAGCAAAGGAGAGACAGGTTTTAGCCTGAACTCTGCTTAATCCTGGTGCCGCTCCCTTCACAATGTTTGAAGAGAGACAAAAGACAGCCATGGATTGAAGTAAGAGCAAGCACTTCGACCCTAGGTCACCTAAGTCTTCTGCCTAGCAACAACGAATAAAAACCTCTATGTTCGTGATTAACTCAGTTATATCTAATAGCCCACCAAAAAAAAAAACTCACCATCTTTAAATCACGACCAATGTCATATCCCTCTTTACTCTCTACCATTTTGGTAACATCCCTGATATATGTATGAAAAGCTAAGACTGTTTGGGAAGAGAGCAACAACATAAACTGTTCTTCCTCCTTAGAGTTCCAAATGATTTTACCATGGGCTGCCATTGCCTTCCCATAGATAAGATCACTTAATTTACCAGTATGCAGTACATAATGGAGCACCCAAGCTTTACAGCAGTCTATCATTACCAAAAAGCTCATCATTTTTTTTTCTCCTAGTCCCTATCTTCCTGATCCTATTGCTAAATCAATGATCTAGGCAATAGCTGTTTCGCCTTAGATTGTACATTCCTCTGATTACTGCAGCTCATTGCATTAATCTTAATTTCAAATATCACCCAACAAACCGTTCCATCCCACAGCATAGTAAACACCACCTATGAACTGTTGAAAATCCCCTAAATTCAACATAACAACCCTTTATAAACATCATGCTGGGTATGTTGTTGTTTTATTTGAAAAACCCAATTGAAAAACAACAATCAAAGATAGCCAGGCTCAACTTAATTTGGTAGCTCACTTTTATGACCTAAATACTGCCTAACTTCACTTCTGCTCCCCCTCACCCTTAGCAACATTCCAATGAGATAAACTAATCTCTTTCTCCCGGTTATACATTTTGTTAACCTTCAATTACCAACAGTAATCTAAAGATGGTAGTACACACAAAACATGATACAGATATCCCCAGTCCTAACTCATCAATAATGTTTGTATCAATCTAATTCCTCATAACTAATCCATAAAACCACTCAAAATTTCTCGAGTATACAATGATTATTTAATTGATTACCCTAAATCTGCTACATGTGATCTCATCTCAAATGATCCATTATCAATTATTTGATCAACCCCCTAGGAAAATCTCTCTCCCCTTCTATTACACAATTCAGTTATTTTTACCTTTAACTTCATACTTCTAACCAATGTTTTTTCAATCCATCATCCTAATAGTAAAAACGATATCCCATTGTTCACGTAACGAAACTAAATAATTTTTTTAGAATCCACCATTTATTTTCATCCACCACTGGTGTTACTCAACCTATACAATAAAGTAATAACAATTTGAATTAATCAAAGCACTTCCTCTCAGTAAAGTCTCCAGACCTCCACTTGAAACTTTCTAGCTCAATCCAACTAGCTTGACTGTCTCCACTTTTTCCCGCCAACCAGAGCCACAAATCATTCTCCTTTGTCCTCAACTCAACCCTCACAGCTCTATCGCCACTTAAGTTCGCCATCCAATTTCTTCAACTGTTCTCTCTGATTCGGCCCCAATCAATAAAACAAATACTTGATATCGTTGATAAGCATACACTTAATGACATTCCTACCATCTGAACTATGTACTGTCTCTCACCTCTCCCCCCCTCTCCTGCTCCTTCCTACATTATGGGGGAGGCGCGGGGACCTTCCCTACAAATCTTCCTTCTTAGGAAATAATGTCATTCGTACTTGTAACATATTTTCATAGACCTATCTAGAATAGTTCAATGGAACCCTCTATTGGCTCTCTACTATTTATACATTACTTCTATAACCACTTTAGTTATGGTCCGATTACCCATTAAACCTTATCACATAACCTTATCACCTAATCAAACAACGGCACAACCTTAAACTCATATCGGCCGGCTGGTATCCCAGTAACCAAGAGCACCGTGTCAGCAACCGAGAGGTCGCCGGCTCCAACTCCCGAGCCGACCAGGCGAAAAATCTGCCGATGTGCCCCCGAGCAAGGCACCCAACCCCCACTGCTCCTGCAAGTCGCTCCGGACCAGAGCGTCTGCCAAATGACCAAAAATGCAAATGTAAATATTCTCTACTTTCTCACTCATGACGTACGTCTACGTTTGGGTGAGAAAGTTCATACGTATATATCGTTGGAATTTTATAGGTACCTCTCAAATAATCGCTTCATGGTGTTTTTAGCCAATTCTTAATCGACACGAATCATTTTTTCAAACATTTTACCCGTTGAACCAAAAAATAGACTGTCCTATCTCCGACACTGCCCTTTCCTTTACCCCTGCAGTCACGATGGTTATGACCTGTTCTGTTACAGTATTTACACGGGGCCTTACACTCCCTTGCCAAATATTCCGATTTGTTACAGTTAAAGCACTTCCTCTCTCCTTCGTGCTTCAAAAAGACCCTCGCTGTCTCTAGCCCCTCCCCTCGCTGTTTTTTCAAATCCGTTCCACAGTTTACATGCATCTGCTTAATCATAACTTCTAACTTTTCCACATCGAGATGCCCAATAAATCCATACCTCTTCTCCCAAATGGATCCATAAAACATATTTCTTCGATCTCTTCCTAACATATATCTTTCATCCCCCGTTAATTCTCGGACCTCTTTAGAATATTTATTTCCCATGGTGGAAAAATAAGAAATCCCCCCGTTTAGTAATAATTCAATCCAGAATTATTTTCCTAGGAGTTATTATTAGTGCGTCTCTTGAGCCAATGTTATGATCTGCTTTTGTAATTAACCATTTAAAATTATCTAACCCGTAACCCAGAGTTTCTTTTAAAAACTCCGGTTTCATGAAAGGAGTCAGATAACCATTTTTTCTCACGCGACTAATTCAGTCCCTCCTTGAAACAATTATCACGTATTCCGATGGATCATCAAGTCTCACACGTACACAACATTATACGATAATTTGCTAACACTATTGGTAACCTAGAGGTCGTAACTGCTCCAGTTTCATGAAACAGACAGAGTTAGAGCAAATCCCCAGTTGTTTACGCGACTTTTGACCTGTTTAATGTGTCTATCGCACACAACGAAAATTATCCCCCTTCCTGTTTATATCGTAACACTGTACCCCATACAATCTCAATATTACCTAGTTTATTTTGGTGATGGCCATTCACCTTGAGTCATTTCAGACCCCCTTCCTTCCATCATAATAATTATTACTTCCTTTGAGATTTTGGTAACTATTCTCTGCCCTTCACAATAATTACTATTCTTATACAAGTTCAAATCATTTCACCAAAATCCACGAATAAAAATTACTGACCTTTTCCTTGCAGTTTGGATTTAAATGCTTTTTCAAACTCGTTAACGTCTTTATCGTTCATACGAGTAATCACCGGCCTGTTTATAACCTTAACGTCGAAGGCCAGGACTATTCTCCACGGATGCAATCACCCGCCCGTGCACGGTTTCGGTGTCCTTAGAACGACAAAGACGTTTTTAAGCTCCGCTCGAAGGACCACTCTGTCACGAGAATTTCTATCTCTAATTCAACCTAAGCTTGAATCATTACCAGAGGTTGTAAGGCTCTGGTTTTAATCATAAATGATTCAAGGTCCACAACCAGCAAGAATGATCTGTATTTTTATTCATGGAGAGCTCTGGCGCCAAAACCCATACACTCCTGTTTTATACCCCTTGACACACAAAGGCACTTTGCTCCGCCCACCTTTAGGAGGCTTTTTGTAACCCGTTTTCTCAGTCCCCTTCACCCTGGAATGTTTAGTCCCGCCCCCCTCTGTTAGTGGGTTGCCACTACATTATAACTAACACCGTTCACACATTTATAGTGTATTTGGGGTGAAATCCTTTAGTCATTATTCTTAAAATACAAATTAATCTAACATTCATGCAATTAATAATTTACAATACTTTATGCACTATTTATCAAGCGTTTATTTATCAACCATGTTTGCACACCTTGCACCTAAAGTGGACGCCTGGCAACTTTCTCTAGCGGGTACTTTTATGCTGAAAGAACAGGCGGTTCTAGGGTTAAGGACTGGTAGATGACTGTTGCTATTGCATTCACTCATGCTGACCGGCTCCAGTACCTCCAAGTCAGCCTTGACCTTTGGTCTGATAGCATAATGTACAGGTTGTGCGTTCAGAAATGTTGGTTTGCTGTCTGGCATAATGCTAAGCTTCCCTGTAATGTCGTTCATACTACCCAGCTGTCCATTAAAGACTTCTCCATGTTTTTCTTTAAGATGGCAGGTAGGTCTGTGTCTCCATGTGTCATTGTATGCACTGATGGCCAGTCCAGTGAGATTTTCTCCTACTATGAACATCCCAGTAGTGATGCATAGTCTCCTTTCACAACATAGAGTGGCAGCTTTTCAGTTTGACTGTTTACCTGAACTGTGACATCAGTGATGCCTCTCACAGTGACAGATTCACCTGTGTAAGTCTTTAACACGAGGTGCGCTGGTTGAAGTGGAATGTGTTTCAGTGTCATTTTTCTGACACAAGAGATACAGCTGCCCCTGTGTCAATCTCCATACACACCGGCTGTCCCTCTAGCAAGGGGGAGACATAGTAGCCGTGCGGCCCGCCAGGAAAAGGTCAGGATTTTCAGTGTGACTTCCTCGTCTGATGAGTCACTCACCTCAGTGTTCTCTTACTCAACAGTGTGAACATGTCTATTTGTCTTTCATTGCAATGTCTGTTTCTTGTTTTCAGTTTTTCTGTTTTTCCGTTCTCTTTCTGTTTCTGGAGGCTTGTTCAATGATGATACCTGATGGCCCTTTTTACCACAGGCTGGACAATCCATGTCCTTACACCTGTCACGATCGTCGAACAGAGATGAGGACCAAGGCGCAGCGTTGCAGGCAAACATACTCTTTAATAGAGACACGATCAAAACCAACAAAACGAAAACGTGACAGTTCACGGTCTAACACAACAGACTAGAAACAAGATCCCACAAACTCTGTGGGGAAACAGGCTGCTAAAGTATGGTTCTCAATCAGAGACAACAAGCAACAGCTGAATCACGTTGCCTCTGATTGAGAACCACACTGGCCAACATAGAACCACAATACCAGAATGTGAAACCTAGAACAACACACATAGACTTTACACACCCTGGTTCAACATATTAGAGTCCCCAGAGCCAGGGCGTGACAACACCAGCATGTAGAAGCCTGATGTCCCACCTTGCCACAGTGGAAGTGACTTGATTTTCAGTTTAAACTCTGTGATCAACTTTGTAATTTATTTGAAAGGAACACAGACAAGAACAAATAGCAGCAGGAATGGTTATACAGCTAGAGACACAATACTGTTAAAATATATATCAGTACATTATGGAAACTAGTTATTGCAGATAAATACAATTATAATAAACCACATATACAATCACCCACCTCAGCTGCATCAACCCACCCTCCAACCCCTCCTGGGACCACCCCAACCCACCCTCCAATCCTTCCTGGGACCACCCCAACCCACCTTCCAACCCCTCCTGGGAACACTCCAACCCACCCTCCAATCCTTCCTGGGACCACCCCAACTCACCCTCCAACCCTTCTTGGGACCACCCCAACCCACCCTCCAACCCCTCCTGGGACCACCCCAACACACCCAACCTGATCTCCATTAAAGGAAATGCTAAATCAAGGTACACATTTGCACAAACATTATAATTAACGGACAATCTGTTGGGTAAAACCCACTACAGGAGTTATTTTATGGTTTCAGCTGCAATTGTTGTTTAGCTAGCCCCATGGATCCTAGCAGTGGATAGTTCTAAATAAATTATATCTATAAAAGTGCTGATCCAATGAGGTGTGGTGGTTGCCATCTTAGTTCCAACATCTTTTTAGCTGATGTCCAACCTGACAACATTATACATCTTTGCTGTAATGACAGTGGTGAATTATCATTCAGTAATAACAGTTTGGGGGAACTGTCACGATCGTCTTCAAAAGGAGTAGACCAATACGCAGCGTGTTGAGCGAACATGATTGACTTTATTATATTAAAGTGCAAAAACCAAAACAATAGACGATTCGTGAAGTCCACAGTAACAATGACCGTAAAGGAACAAAAACCCACCAACACAAAGTGAAACACAGACAGTTAAATATGGCTCCCAATCAGAGACAACCAGCACACAGCTGACACTCGTTGCCTCTGATTGGGAGTCATTCATTCAAACATAGAAATGAACCCAACAGAAATACCCACATAGAAATACACCCAATGAATGAACACACCCTGGCTCAACATACAGAGTCCCGGAGCCAGAGCGTGACAGTACCCCCCCCTAAAGGCGCGGACTGCGACCGCGCCTCTATAAGGGCTAAACAAGGGAGGGCTGGGTGGGCATACCTCCTCGGCGGCGGCTCTGGCTCCGGCCTTGCCCACCACCCTCCAATCAACCCCCCATAGCGCCCCTGGTCCGGTCTGACCCCGCTGGCTGGATCTGGACTGGACATTGACGGAGCGGATTGCTTACGCTCCGTTGTGGAGCAGCTGACCGGTCTTACCAGGCTGACGACTCGCACCCCGGGCTTGGTTCGAGTAGCAGGAACGGGCTGAACCAGGCTGACGACTCGCACCCCTGGCTTGGTGCGAGTGGCAGGAACGGGCTGGACCAGGCTGACGACTCGCACCCCTGGCTTGGTGCGAGTGGCAGGAACGGGCTGGACCAGGCTGACGACTCGCACCCCTGGCTTGGTGCGAGTGGCAGGAACGGGCTGGACCAGGCTGACGACGCACACCGTAGGCTTGGTGCGTGGAGCAGGAACAGGCCGGGCAGGGCTGTCGACGCACACCGTAGGCTTGGTGCGTGGAGCAGGGACAGGCCGGACAGGGCTGGCGACGCACACCGTAGGCTTGGTGCATGGAGCAGGAACAGGCCGGGCAGGGCTGTCGACGCACACCGTAGGTTTGGTGCGTGGAGCAGGAACAGGCCGGGCAGGGCTGTCGACGCACACCGTAGACTTGGTGCGTGGAGCAGGAACAGGCCGGGCAGGGCTGTCGACGCACACCGTAGGTTTGGTGCGTGGAGCAGGAACAGGCCGGGCAGGACTGTCGACGCACACCGTAGACTTGGTGCGTGGAGCAGGAACAGGCCGGGCAGGGCTGTCGACGCACACCGTAGACTTGGTGCGTGGAGCAGGAACAGGCCGGGCAGGGCTGTCGACGCACACCGTAGGTTTGGTGCGTGGAGCAGGAACAGGCCGGGCAGGACTGGCGACGCACACCGTAGGCTTGGTGCGAGAGGCAGGAACAGGCCGGACCGGGCTGGAGACGCGCACCGTCCATTTGGTGCGAGGGGCCGTAACAGGCCGGACCGTACTGGGGACACACACCACTGGCTCTACTCCGGGAACTGGAACGGGCCGGACCGGACTGGTAACACACCCCAGTACCTCTCGCCGTGCCTCTAAACCTCCTTTCCCTACTTTGACCAGTGGCCCCCGTAACCTGGTGGCCTTTTGAATACACCCCTTCTCTGCCTCCGTCAGCCCCGTCGTCCATGCCCTGTGCCCCCCCCTAAAAAATTATTGGGGGTGCCTCTCGTCCGTCCGACGATGGCACTGCTGACGCCGCTGCTCCTCTCTCGCCAGGGCCTTGATCCTACCCCAAGGTCCCTTGCCCCCGAGCATGTCCTCCCAGGACCACACTTTGCCCACCTGGGCCATCGCCAGCCTCTCCATCTCCTTTCCTGGCGCTTCCTCCCATGTCCAGTCTGCCTGCTCCTGGACACGCTGCTTGGTCGTTGTATGGTGGGTTTTTCTGTCACGATCGTCTTCAAAAGGAGTAGACCAACACGCTGCGTATTGGTCTACTCCCTTTCAAGACGATCGTGACAGGAACAAGGTATGAGGATACCTCTTTCCAAAACATGTCCCCTGGTCACTCCCAGTACATATGATTAAAGGAGTCCAAGGCACCTTGATTACATAGATCACACAGAGGAGCGGTTGTGATTTCTATTAAATTATGTTTTCTAGGTGGCAGGTATAACCTGACTATGAGATTAAAATGTATCAGCTGATGATTAGGATTGTTAGATGAACCCACTAAGTTCCTGATGAACTCAACTGGTGAGCCTCTTTAGCAGCTAGTTCCATGGACACACTGATTTCAATGTCCTTTGCCAAGGTCAGATTACTTTCAGTCAACAGTCTCTTTTGTGTAGCTTCACTCCGTAGCCCACATACTAGTCTTTCTCTAATTATGTAATTTAGAACAGCATTAAACTCAGTGTTCTGGTAGTTTCTTTAAGGAAGCAGCAAACATTGTTACTGATTCTCCCTCTTCCTGATGTCTCCTGTGGAACCTGAACCTTTCAGCATTAACTAGTGGTTCTGGTGAAAAATGTCCTTTAAGTATATCCACAATATCCCCATACGTCTTATTACCTGTTCTGTCTGGTTGTAGCAGGCTGCCTAGTAAATTAAATGTATTTGGCCCCATTACACTAAAACATGTAGGCACAATGTTGTCCTCATCCATGTCATTTACAATAACAAAATATTCAAACCGTTCTGTATATGAGCTCCACTGCTCAATACTTTCATCAAACTGTCCAATATTTCCATCAATTCCAATAATTGTTCATTTCTCAATAAGCTCCTGATTGTCACTCACTGTGTGTGTGTGTGTGTGTCCAGTGTGTGTGTTCTGTGTGTGTGTGTGTGTCCAGTGGGTGTGTCCTGTGTGTGTGTGTGTGTGTCCAGTGTGTGTGTGTGTGTCCAGTGTGTGTCCTGTGTGTGTGTGTGTGTGTGATTTTGTGTGTGTCCAGTGTGTGTGTATGTGTATCCAGTGTGTGTGTGTGTGTGTGTTCAGTTTGTGTGTG